>NW_015971172.1:0-209482 GCF_000769745.1 Penicillium expansum
AGTGGTCTCACCAGGGACAATGGGAGTGGTGGGCTTGCCGGGGATAACAGGCACAGTGGTCTTCGAAGGGGAAGACGGGGTGGTAGTGGCTGGAGGGGTAGATGAAGCATCTTGGCAATCAACCTCACCCAAGACGGCGAGGCACAGGTTGATAGGGATATTAATCAGACCGCCACCGGAGCCGGAGCTCTGCTCGCAGTGAGCCTCACCAAGGACAGCCAGGCAGATGTTGATTGGGACGTTGATCAGGGAGCCCCCGCCGCCGCTGGAAGAGGAAGAGGCCTGGTCACACTTGGCCTTTCCAAGGACAGCCAGACACGTGTTAACAGGCACGTTGATCAAGCCACCACTGGTGGCTGTCTTCTGCTTGCATTCAGCCTCGCCGAGGATAGCTGCGCAGAGTCCAACGGGCACATTGATGAGGCCACCGCTGCTGCTACCACTGTCGCTGCCGCTACCGGTGCTTCCGCTAGAAGTGGAAGCGACCTGGTCACACTTGGCTTTTCCAAGAACTGCAGCACAGGCGTTGACAGGGACGTTGACCAAGCCACTACCGGTAACTGCCTTCTGCTTGCACTCGGCTTCTCCAAGAATGGCTGCACAAATATTAACGGGCACATTGATGAGGCCACCGCCGCTGCTGCTGCTGCTGCCGGTGTCGGTGCTGCCAGTGTTACTGCTGGAAGTGGAAGCAACTTGGTCACATTTGGCCTTTCCAAGGACGGCAGCACAGGCGTTAACAGGGACGTTGACCAAACCGCTACCGGTGACTGCCTTCTGCTTGCACTCGGCTTCTCCAAGAATGGCTGCACAAATATTAACGGGTACATTGATAAGGCCGCCGCCACTGCTGCTGCCGGTGGTGCTGCTGGTGGTGCTGCTGTTGGTGCTGCTGGAAGTGGAAGCGACTTGGTCACACTTGGCTTTTCCAAGAACTGCAGCACAGGCGTTGACAGGTACATTAACTAAGCCGTCACCGGTCACAGTCTTCTGTTTGCACTCGGCCTCTCCGAGAATGGCTGCGCAAAGGTTAACGGGGACGTTGATCAAGCCACCGTTACCACCGCTGCCGCTGCCACTGGAAGTGGAAGCGACTTGGTCACACTTGGCTTTTCCAAGAACTGCAGCACAGGCGTTGACAGGCACGTTAACTAAGCCGTCACCGGTAACTGTCTTTTGCTTGCATTCAGCCTCTCCAAGAATAGCTGCGCAAAGATTAACGGGTACGTTGATCAAGCCACCGTCACCGCTGCTACCGCTGGAAGTGGAAGCGACCTGGTCGCACTTGGCTTTCCCAAGCACTGCAGCACACGCATTGACTGGCACATTGACCAAGCCGTCACCGGTGACTGTCTTCTGTTTGCATTCGGCCTCTCCGAGAATGGCTGCGCAAAGATTAACAGGCACGTTAATCAGACCACCGAGGCTCCTAGAAGCCAAAGAGGCCTGTTGGCATTTGGCTTTTCCAAGGACTGCAGCACACGCGTTGAGAGGGACGCTAATCAAGCCGTCATTGGTGATAGTCTTTTGCTTGCATCCGGCCTCTCCGAGGATAGCCGCGCAAAGGTTAACGGGCACATCAATAAGGCCGCCGTCGGGGCTCCTTGAAGCCAAAGAGACCTGATCACATTTGGCTTTTCCAAGGACTGCAGCACATGCATTTACGGGCACGCTGATCAAGCCATCGCCGGTGATAGTTTTCTGCTGGCATTCGGCCTCTCCAAGGATGGCTGCGCAAAGATTAACGGGCACATTGATCAAGCCATCTGAGGCTTGCACTCCCTATACAATGACAAATATGTCAGCTATATATCTAGTCACAACAACAGTGGGTTTTCCTTACCGAGCATGATGCCGCGAGAGCCACAAACGAAGTAAGCATGGACTGCTTCATCGTTGCGGGTTGGACGTATATTCAAAGCGAAATAAAGAATGGACGCTGAATGAAACCAGCAAAAACGAACGAGGGGTTAAAAAACCAACAACGAAGAGATGAAGAACGAGAATAACTTAAAGAGACACACAGCCTTATATGTGCCAACCCATCAGGCAGTCATTCTAGCAATCTTAAAAATAGGGGAGGCAACGTCGATCTACATCACAAACCATTACCTAGCCCAAAAAAGAACGCCAAGTCAGATTACAAGACCAGACCAGCCCATTTTGCTTATAGATAACGTCCTGATTGGCCCCATCCTAATTTTCCCTCATTTTCAGTTGAAAAGTTGGTCAATGAACCAAACCTGATATCCAACCTCTAGACTGGATCTATCACTTTTCCCCCGGGGCCGCTAATGCACTTAGCGCCTTATTTGATTGCTCCCGCTCGGGGCCTAGTCCAAACTAGTCCAGCCACAGAACTCCATATGCACAACGTATCTCAAGCAGTTCTTTTTTGCTCGTGATATCTCAGTTCAGGGGCTACTTCAAGCAAGGTGTCAGTTTCAATATAGGGCTATTCGGCGTTTTTCGCCGAATAATCCTAAATTGGACCAGCGAAATACCATTTGATTAAATCCGAGTCCCCGTAACCCCCCCCAAATAGACCAGTCATGCGCCTCCTACCTAATGCAGAACCCTGGTTATCGGAGTGCAAGGGTTTCTAGTCAGGTACGCTGCATTTCTAAATTGATTTGAAGCCAATGAATCCTGTTCGCTTTTTTTTTCTTTCCGGGACAAAATACTTCTGTACACCCTTTCTATTAACACTGCGCATCCTCGAACACCGAAGTACTGCAAATTGTAATTTAGGGTCTAAGTTCTGCACTACCCCATGGTTCATTAACCCTTAGGGGGCTTGACCTTGGCTGCGCTAGAGAGGCGAACCCCACCGCCTTTTTAATCTTTTTCGATCTTTTTCGATCTTATTATGATCCACAACGTCTGCTTCCGCATGTGGAGCGCGATCTGCAGTCTGGCGTGCATGATTGTCTTGGATTCTCGGCTTTGTCTCGGCGTCTTCCTAACTCCGTTGTGTACAAAGTACCCGTACTTCTTTTCACACAAAAGTCGTGGGTATATCTTATAGTATAATCTTTGCAACACACCGTGTGCTCCAACGAACCAAACTTTCCTTGACTAGTGGATATGATACCTTAAATCTTGAGAAGATTTTGTACTGATCCACTAATGATCGAATTCGATGTACCCAGGTCCCGTGCGCGCCAGGGGTTCGGAAAGCTCCGTTTATTTTTCCCCAGTCGCTTAAATAGGCCCCAAATGACCCAGCTTATTCAATGGTGTTGAGAAAGCAACTAGGAACCAACAACTAGTGGGTAAGGAACCCCTGCTCCGAGCATCCGGTCATGGATGTCCGTGGCTTTCCGAATTTGCATATGCCATTGATATCGGACACGAGAACTAATGTTGTTCGCACGTTTGAACTATTGATCATAAATATAAGATCAGCTATCTTTCTCCAATGGCCCGGCCCGTTAGGAAGAAGCATGTCATTAGCAAGTCATAGTATGCAACATTGTGAGTGCGGTTTATCATTTACTCTTGCAGGCTCTACATAGGATAACAATTTCTACGGAGTAAACCCAGCCCCATTTGTGTTTAGTGATTTGTTGGAGCCTTAGGGCTGTACTCTGTACTCCATAGTACGGAGTACCCTGGAGTACTTTCGGACCTACTCCGTACATTGCCCGAATAAATGACAAATTTTGACCGGTATACTCCGGAGTAGTCATTTCCCTGCCCTCATCCAAGATACTCATCTAAGACAATAATCAAATAGCCTGAAATTGAACTTTTCGAATTTTTGCGACTTTAGAATTAATCTGCCAATTCATGATGGATGCGGCCACGCACGGATGGAATTCGTCCACGCGCTGGCCATCGCAGCCCCCACTGCCCCTTTCCTTTTTTTTTCTCACTCAGCTATTGAGACAAAGGCTGCTTTCGACGTCATGTTTCAATGTACACTATGCGAAAAAGCGTATCAGAGAAAGACTCATTTAATTCGCCATGAAGCGACACGTAAGGTCCAATGTTCTCGATTACAAATACGAATAGGCTGACCACCGCCCAGATACACAGCAGCTCTCTTCTAGCTGTCCTTTATGCAACAAGGCATTTCTAAAGCCGTATGTAAATTACCTTTACCATAAATAATGAACATGATCTAATATTTAGAAAGCGAGGTCACGCGCAGACATATCAAAACCTGTGCTAAAAAGTTTAACCAACCTGCGCCTCCTGCAGCCAAACCAGGCAGGAAAAGGCATTCCTGTGAGCTATGCTTCTTTGCCAAAGCATCTTGCGATAGGAATCTACCATGCTCTCGCTGTCACTCCCTTGGACGACAATGCACTTTTGTGGCCCAGGAGACACCTTCCCGGGATTCCAGTTGCTCTGCAGTAGCCTCACTCTCGCCTTCTATAACCACATCCCAAGTCGCCTCGACAGAGAGTGGATCTTTTTCTTTCCTCCAACATTTTGCCAATCCATCTTTCCAAAAGGACAGGTTGGCAATTGGGGAGACTGCAAAGTGTTCTGTTCGAAGAAACCTCGAAACACTCAATTCCCATATTGAAGATGCCCTCGTTCCTACTGATCCTATGTCAGCTTTTGGTGGTGATTTTCAACTTACAAATTTCCCTTTCCAGATACCATCGACTCTACCCTCTTTTACAGATGATCATCTATTTCAATTCAGCCCTGATACACTCTTCCCTTCGAAGCTTTCCAACCAATTATCCGAGATTATGACAGAGTTGGTCGATACTTCAAAGTCAATGGGACTCGGAAGCACGGGAATTCTAAGCCCACTTGATTTTATGGAACTTTCTACTCTCTTGGGAGTCTCCAATATCTCCGCTTCTATCTCTGCGTTCTTCCACTCTCTTCACTGGCATTTACCTGTGGTTCATTTTCCAACCTTCGACCCAGGAAACATCTCCAACCCTCTTTTACTCTCAATATTCTTGTCTGGTGCTACATATACTATTCCATTGGATGGAGGATCCCTGCCATCCGGTCTCTTCGACGTCGCAGAAGAGTATATATTTCGAAAAATTGCGGACCTGTCGACACTCGCTTCACCAAAAGAACATTCGCAACTTTTATCAACTGTGCAGCTACTACAGAGTGCCCTTATTATTGAGATGCTTCAATTTGGACAAGACAACATGCAAACCAGACGTCGAATTCGCATCGTCCGACATCCATGTTTGGTATCCACCATACGGTCCCTAGGGATTTTCCAGCTCAAGCGAGGAACCGCTCCGACCGTTTGTGATGAGAGAACTTGGACAAATTTGGTAGCAGAGGAATGTTGTATAAGGTATTTTTCATCCCAATTCTTCCTTATCTTTTTTTTCTTTCGAGATATTTCGCTAATCAACACAAAGAATCGCTTGCTGGGTCTTTCTAGCGGATGGATTCCTCACAGTCTGCTTCAAAAACCACCCATCAATATCAGTCTTTGAGATGGACTGTCATTTTCCTTGGAGTGCCGGGCTATGGGAAGCCGAAAGCGCGTCTTCCTTTAGCAGAATTGCCATGTCGCACTCCACAGAACTCCCGCTTCCTCCTCTGAAAGATGTGATCACGCAGTTACTTGAAACTCCTACAAGCAATGACCCAATACCATGGGGTCTTTCAGTATCAGTGGAGCATCTCCTGATTCTAATTTATGGTATGTGAAAGAAGTCACACGCGCAATTCAATTACTAAGAATATTACAACAGCCATTAATTCCCTCGCATTCCAAGCGAGAGCCGGCTTATTAAGATATCTATCGCTCGATAGGATACGCTGTGCGTCTGGTAATTGGAAGCGCATCTGGGATTCGGTCATCGGTCTCCAGAATAAGGATCAATTGCTTCACCTAGGGTATCCGAAACACGCTCAAGAGCTTTGGTGGTTGTTGAATGCCACGCTGGATGCTACCGGCAGAGCCGATGTCAGCCTTCGGTATATGGATAACACGGCTACCGATGACTTGGGCAATTTAAATGAATTCATTCAATGGTGTCACCAAAGCGCGCCATAGATGTTGAATATTAATATATGATGGCTTTTCATAACACTTGAAAGGAAAAGAGACATCTAAAAATACATGGTATTATTATCTTGAATATTAATATCTCGAGCCAAATGGAGACCTAGTCAAGAACATAGGCCGCATAAACTGGTACATTTGAATACAAAATAGATCCCCCGAGGTTGGATCTCCATCTCAATCACGCTTATTTCCAACTTTCTCTTTCCCATTCATTTCCTGGCTCTCCATAAAGCTATCACCCTTGGGTCTTCGGTATGTCCCTCCGAGACGATCCCATGCTGTTGTAAACTGACCATAATTATAGTTGAAGTGCAAGTGATGCATCGTATGACAAGAAGCGCCGTTGATTATCTCCGATCCTGGCATGTACTCAGCATCATCTGTAGGAATCAATGTAAGCCATCATACCATCGGTTCATGAGTATTAGAGAAGACTCACGGATCAAAACCGTCCAAATAGTAACGAAAATAAACAGCCCCAGATATGCACCTTTCTGCAACGGGAAAATGAACGGGTAGAAATGGTAAGGCAGACTCTGCGACCATCCATCCAGCGGATGAAACGCATAACTAGCGAACGGTGTCGGCACTGCCCATTTATGGTGTGGTTTGTGAAGCCAGCGGTAGATGATAGGGTGATGCAGACCACGATGGATCCAGTAAATTCCACTGTCTGTGAAGCAGATAAACAATGGATATTGAAGTAAGGTGTATCCGAAGAACGGCGAGTCACTGGTGAAATCATATAGCTTTGACCATCCCCGGATCTCTGCTAGGAAAAAGGGGACGGTGAGGAGGGTCATTACTGGGATTGCGGAGACTCCTTGGTTGATCTCGAGTTTGATCTGCTCTTGAAGGAATCGCGGGTGTTTGAGAAGTCTTTTGTCGAATAGTGTGTGATATAGTAGGAGGCTACCAAGGAGGTACATGATCATTGCGAAAAGCCTGTTGCATATTTTGAGATCCCAATCAGTTTCCGGGATACTGTGCTTCGGGTGAAAAGGCTTACCATGTAATCACATATAACGACAATGCTTGTCTGGCAATATCATCTCTCTTCCAAAGGCTTGCCTCTGCCCACTTTGAGGGCTGCATGGGGTAATAAACGCGGACATGTCGATTCAAATCGGCAGCGGGTAGAGTATTATTATTGAAAGTTGCTGTTGGGTCCGGCGAAAGTAGTGCGTAGCACCGGTCGAGTACCAATGTATCCAGAATGTCCAGGAAGATATCCATTGTTGGATAAATGTTTTAGGTCCCTTGGATAACTCGCTGGTCCTACGCAAAAATCAGGTCGTTTCTCTTCTCTTATGTGTGGACAATACCTACAAGGGGTATACCTACATGGCAATTACCTACTCGAAGAATACCTACATGGCATGATGGCTTCGGTACGGAGAATACCCACACGGCCAATACCTACACGGGAAATACCTACATGGTGCACTTGCTTACACGAGTGCTCCACTTAATACCACACGTGGATAACAGTGGCTGGACAAACTATCCCAGAAACAAAGGCGCCGTTTGAACATATTGCGGTTTATTTCCTCTCTCTGGTGACTCTCTCTGGGGAATTATTTACGTTAAGTGAGGCATTGTAAACGAAAAGTTCTATAATTGAATGTGGTAAATCAAGATTAGAATAATACACTTCGCGGTTAGGATATTTCGCAGTACAATTGACAAATATATATATTGAGCTTAGTTTCAATTTTTTATAACTTTATCCCTTTCATATATTCATTCAACCCTCATATACGGGGTATCAGACAGTAAAAGATATTTCCTTCAGTAATTACCTGAATAAATTGTTGACCCTTAGATCAACAATATCAACAAGTATTTTTGTTTTGACGACAACTTGGATGATTCTAAATTTTTGCTCATGATGTCTAGATCGAGTGGTACTTTCATCAACCAGCCAAGTGGTCGAGCAGTAACTCGATCATCGCATCTTCCTTGGTCTAGTGGTGATGATTTCCGCTTGTCATTAAAACCGATAAGCGCGGGAGACCGGGGTTCGATTCCCCGAGGGAGAGATTTCTTTTTTTGCTCTTGATTTTTTTTTGGATGACCATTTTACCCTTTCAAAGTGTTGATGAAGAACGGGACTAAATCTTTTTGAACCAGGTGGAAATAATAAAAGATAAACAATGGCTGCTTTCATGCTTCCATATCAGGTAAAAAAAACTATCCAACTCCTCGGAGCTTTAGTATACATGCCCCAAAAGTGATGGCTGAACGAATAAGTGAACGAGTGGTAGGATACCCGAAAGAATATGACAGAGCAAAAATGAAACATCCCCGAGGTATCCCAATAACAAAAAGCGTCAATCTCTCACGTTCAAAGAAAAGCCCCTGTGGCTGTATCGTTGTCAGTGACCTCACCCATTTGTCGACGGCGACTGTCCAAGAACATATCAACCATGCGCTTGCTAGAGATCGTGGAATGAATGTCTTGAAGTTGGTGGTAGCTTTCCATCATGTCAGTGTACTCATCCTGCTGCCGCGCATTCTCATTGTTTGCACGGTTGTCTCGTTGGGTGCGCATGGATCGGAAGTGATTGATTCTACTATCTTGGGCGATCGGAGCTCGCTTGGCGGAATAGCGTCGCTGTTGCTCTTTGGTCCAGGATCGCTTTGCCCTCACTCCTTTGGGGGTTGGGGACTCAGGTGGCTGCATGTTCCCAGATCTCAGTCGAATTGGCGACGGTTCTTGATTGTAAGAAACGGGGATGGGCTTGGATGAAAGGTTTTCACCAGAATTAGCAGTAGTGTCCATCGCCAATGAGTTAGCGTGAGCCTGTGCCATATTTTCTGACTTGGTTGTCTGCAATGGCATGATGGTTCGCATGCCGGAAGGCTGGATTAACGGACGGGAAAAATTGCTCTGTGACGGGACTTTGTTCTCACCCGAAGCTTTGCGCTCGGTGATATTTTGGCTGTCTGGAACCTTTAGTAGAGTTTCTGAAGCGGGAACAGAGATAGCGAGAGGAGCTCGTCGAGATATGCTGGTAAAGTACTCATCATCGTCCTGGTATTGGGCATCTTCTCTGATGTGCTCCCTTGTGGGACTAACTTGCTCAATTCTTTCGATCTGCGAGCTCATCCACTGCTGCCAGTCTGCACTGGGATTTACCTGAGGTGTGGGAGACGAAGCCCGATTGGCACGCTTGGGCGAGCTGTATGTTGTCCGCTGTGGAGTAAATATGGTCGCTGTTCCTGGTTCATCATGGACGCCCATGTCGGCATTGTCAGTTCTTGTCGGGGTATTGCCACTGGTGGTCCGGGAATAGACACTTGGGGAAACAATATCCCTTTTCGAGGCCCGAACGCGAGAAACAATAACGCTGCCACTATCCTCATCTGACTCCTCGCTCAGAGCGTAAGTTGATTGCAGCAACCTTTTGTCTGAAATAGCAGTCATATGTTGATTTTTCACCTGAGACGGCATGCCCTGAGAAACTTGCATCAACCTCGTTGAGCGCGGATACTTTCGTGGACTGGATTGATCACCACCACGCGCTGTTGCAAATGAACTGGGTGAGTTCGAGGATTCTTGGCTTGGGACATGACGGATACTGCGTTGACCATGTTTGGAGTAAACTGAATTCGTTCGCTCTGGAATCACACGATGCTGCGACACGGTGCCGAAGACCATCTCCTCATTGGGGTCAGACAGGGAATTTCGGCCCATCTGTTTCATCAACGCAGTGTACAAATCTTGACTGTCAACAATGCTAATTCGATGAGGGTTCGCTCTCACAACCAAAGGAGACTGGTTTTCGGTATCATCCATTACAGGCGTCCGTGGTATTTGCTGATCCAGATCGCCGTCCTCTCGGATCAAAGAGAGAGATTGGCGATGCCCTGGCTTCCGAGTTGTAACTGTGTTTGGCATGGTTGAATCAGCCCAACTGGTGACGCGCGAATTGGAAGTGCAGAGACTATCACGGCTGGGTGACTGGGGCATTGACTGGAAATAGTTGGAATCAATGCCGTCTTCAGTGGCTGTTAGCTTTTGTGGAGAGTATTCTTCGGTGTCTTTCCCAATTGGAGCTACCGAAGACGCCTCAGCATCATTTGAGTGACCACGTGGCGCAGGTTGTTGATCCGCGAACTTGGAAAACCCAAACACACGTCTGAATTTGTTTTTGATAGAGGTTGAAAAAGACCTATGAGAACGTCCGGTATCGAAGCCACCTTCACTAGTAGCCCGGAACGATTTTCGAAATGGCCTTTGCTCCTTCTTGCGTCTGAGCAAGAAAGATGACCGGCGAGTCTGAACACCTCTACCATCGGGATCGTGGGCGAATTGGCTACGGGCAAGCTGAACGGCTTCATCGTGACCCTTAGCAGTTGGACTGACTTGTGTGGAATGATAACTTCCTCGAAGAAAAGACATGGATCGTCTCATTGTTCGTGGCAGCTGAAATCCAGGACTGCGCTCGGGATCAAGGGGATCGCCGCAAGGAAGGGAAGGCGCTCCATATGGGGTCTGTGAGGTTCGTTGCCTGGTAGAGAACATTGACTTGGCCTTGCGCAATCGGCGATATGAAGAGGGCACTGAGCTGTCTCGTCCATCAAGCCCGTCGAGTTCTGTGATTGGTGGAAGGGCGGCAGGGTCATCGAAGCAATAGCCTCGAGCCGATACACCGGTCATTTCCTTGGATTGACGAGGTTTTGGAATTTTAGGCAAGTCACCCTGGCTGACCGACGAGCTATCATCAGTGCTCCGAAGGCTCGATCCGGGACGCCTTCGAGGGATGGCAACGTTTCCTGGACCACCTAGTCTTTCGTATGGGTTTCTTGACTCCTGAGACGAGCTTTGACTCGAGCGCATTGCCCGCGAAGCTGCAGTTGCAGCGGTTACATGATGCATGGCAACATCGGGGATCTCCGGGGCTGGTCGTCGCGGTTTTCGTATTGAGCGGGTGGACATGGACCTTCTCAGGCTGCGTGTATTGGATGCAGAGGAAAACATGTTACAAAATGTCTGCAGAGTATATGACTACAGAAGTATTGAGAGAAGATGAAATTTAGAGAAGAAGGGATTTGGAGATTTGGGGATTTGGAAGAGGGAAGATTTAGGACGAGATACAACCTCAAATAGGAAGGAAGTACTTCGTACTCCGTACTCCATCACGGAAGGTGCGAAATAGCTTCGTGGCAACTGCCACTTCTACATTTATTCCATCCATTCTTCATCCATTTCATTCGAAATGATTTCATCCATATGGATTTCACCAACTTCCTCAGGTCAATCCAGAGTTAAAGTCTTCGCTAAGCCCAACTCCCCTGCGACCGAGATCTAGACTGGCCCCCAAAGGTGACTCACGCCAAAATGACGCAGCCTCAGCATTTGACTCAGACCCCAATGAAGGTGAGACTGGCCAGACTGGCCAGACTGGTGAGACTGATTGAATTGAATATATTAATTGTTTTTCGCACAAATAATTGAGGGGGTTTAAGATACCAGCGTCAAATATAACTCAAATTCCCTGAAATGGCCTCGCGATCCACTTCATCCAAATTAAACCCTGTTCATTTGAATGGCCGAACTCTGGAAGGAGGGGGGCAGCTGGTTCGCATTGCCATCGGACTGTCTGCATTGACTGGTCATCCCGTTAGTATTGATCATGTTCGCGGGAACAGAGAGGGAAAGAAGGGGCTCAAGAGATCTCACGCAGCAGCAGTGAAGCTGTTGGCCGAGATTAGCGGCAGCAAAGTATCGGGAGGCGAGATTGGCTCACAGTCCTTGAACTTTGTTCCGCAGTCTACCAGATCGAAAAGTGGGCCTCTCCTAAACTTGTCGCATGTCAACTTAAAGTCCGAATACGATATCAAGCTCACGACTGCCGGTGCCATTTTTCTCGTCTTCCAGGCCCTCTACCCGTATCTGCTTTATGTTGGATCACAGGCAACTGCTCCCTTTGTGAAAGTGAGCATAACTGGTGGGACCAACGCGACTTTTTCTCCATCATATGACTATGCAGCGCAAGTTATCGTGCCCAATTTCGCCAAACTTGGCCTTCCTCCCCTGTCCATTATTCTTCACAAGCGCGGGTGGACAACGGGACCGATTGACCTTGGAGCAATCACTTTTCTTATTCATACACTTGGATCTCGACATAACCCAGATGGCGAAAATAAACCTGAGAAGTCACTAGAAAAAGACCAGATGGCCGAGCCTCTATGCAGGTTCCCGCAGATTAATTTGATGGATCACAAACGCGGCAAAGTCACGCAAATTGATATCACAGTGCTAGCACCGGATCAACCCACCCTGAATATCAACACAGAAGAGGGCCCGGGGAGTACTGTGCGCCGGTTTATCGAACAATTCGCTCAACGCACCCTCCGGCGCGAAACGAGGAAGCTGGACCCGTCTATATTTGCTAAACGCTCTGATTTGCCTCAACCTGAAGAGGACTCTCTCAGAGAATCTTCAGCCAAAGATACACCAGTGCCCATCACAATGCACACATCAGAAGCTACAAATCATCGCAGCCATGTGTACATCCTTCTTGTTGCGCATACTTCCTCGGGGTTCAGAATAGGCCACGATATCCTCGGTAGCATGGGAGGCGATCCCCTAATAAAGCCAAAGAACAAAGGGAAACAAAAACAACAGCCAGGCCGTGATCCTCGGCGTGATTCTCAAAACAAGATAGCATTTTCTGCGGCTGCAGATCTAGTCTGCCGATGTGTGCAAGGATTCATCGGGGAAATCTCAAATGAGAGCCCAAATGCCAACCCAAACCAGATATCTGCTTCCACCGTTAAAAGAGCTTGTCTAGATAGCTATATGAGAGACCAGGTTGTTGTTTTCGAGGCACTTGGAAAGGCCTGTCACGCAAGTGAGCATGGCACCGAGGCAACCGACCCTGACACATTGGAAGACGAGCGGGACTGGACACTCCACACGAAGACCGCACAATGGGTGTGCCGGCAGATTTTGGATATGTAGATGGTTGCACTAGAAACATCTAGAAGCCGTGTTGAAGACACGAATTAAAATTTGAGCCTCTCTATAGGCTGTAACTACCACCCGCAAGTCTCAAACAACCTTGGAATGATCCACCAAGAAAGCCTAACATATAAATTGGCAACTATTCTCGAACTAAGGTTCAACATATTGGCTGTCACCTGTCGGCAAGAACACTTTATCCATCGCAAAATTCTTCCGCCAAGTGCCGGTGTCCACGTAACACGCGCCCGACCTCCCGAGATTAAAGGATCTCCGCCCAAAGCGGCTCTTCAGCCAGGGGGCCAAGCACCGGCCGAGTCGACTTTTCAGCCGTTCCGCGCTTATCGTCGCAGCCTGATGGCGCGTTCCAGACCAGGTCTAATGGTGGTGAATATAGCCGAAAGAGGCTATGCATCGTAGATCCGATCGGATATACATCCACGACCTGTTTGACAGTTTGACACATCTGTATCGGATTAGAGGAACAAACAGGGGTCTTCGGACGCTTATAGGGCACGGTGGATATGGAGGTTCGTGTTCGGGGCACATGCAACGTATGATATCCACTTTGGTTCGATTGTTGGATATAGACAAGCTCACGGGTCGTTGATTTGAATTTGATTACCTTTATTACCGTCTAGACTTTGTGAAATCCAATCTATTATTTTGACCTCGATGAGGATTGGCTACCTACTGTCCATCACGTTACCATTATGTCGGGATAGTAAGGGGATAGGAGACAAGTTAATATAGTATTAATCTAAAGAATTAACGCGGTAAACACGGTAATCCGTGAAAAAAAATTTCCTCTTCTAGGTAGGTACATATACTAATAAGTTAAGGGATGCCATCCAATATGTCAGATCTGTAAATATATAGTGCCCAGAGACATAACCGGCTAGACTTCGGGACAAATATCAACGAATACCAATCTCGGATTTACCCAAGTGTCAACGGGGAAATGTAAACGCCACACCGAGTATCCGAGTATCCTTCCCACAGCGATCAACCGATCTCAGAAATTCCAAACGAGCTAGAGCATCGTTCTCAAGAGCAGAACATCCCGTGGAGATGGAACGTGCTAAATTCCCCACAGTTCCTGAAACAGCGATCGATCCGCTACTCCGTAACATTCTCCGTATGTGGTATGTGGCTGAGTGTAGAAAATTACCCCAAATACCGAGGAAAACAGGAAAACAGAAAAAAAAGGGGCTTGAAATTTCAACGCTAGAGAACAAAAAGAGAAACAGTATAGAAGGCCAGTAGAAGCGGCTAGAAGCAGATTTAACACTAGGCTCTTTAGTTAGCTTATCCCACTGGGCTTTGTTTTACATTCAGATGGAGCCCAAATTTGACAGAGTCCAACTGTGGAATGTGGGTTTTCGTTCTCTTTTTTTTTCCTGTTCTTGTTCTTCTTTTTGAGTGTCATTTTTCTTGGCCACCCCTGATCCCCTGTTCATTATGCTATTTGGTTGGCCCCAGGCCGTAGTTCTGCCTGAGAAATGTCTAGCTTATAATAATATAGACAATATAGACAATAGTTTCAGATGTGGACAAAACACACACAGAGTGGGACTATCTATCTCTGAGACAAGTGATCGACATAGTTCTTTCTCTTTGGTATTCTCCTATGTTATACGGAGTAAGCGCCCCTTTTCCGCAGTCATAGTCAGCAAGGTGTGACATGGCGCTATCCACGTTCCCAGTACTCCGTACAAAAAACCTTGGAAGCTGTACATCGTACATCGGATATCATATACAACATCCTATCATATATTTGCAAAACCCATACCCTCGGAACCAGTAATTCCCCGAAATAAGCCAGGCCCAGCTCAGTCTAGATCCTCCACCCCCCGATATACCCGTAGATACCACATGACCTACACAACCTGCACCAAGGAAAAAAAAACCACACTCCCAATGCTCCGACAGGTAGATCATATCAAGCCATAACAGCATCAATTCAATATCACCCGCAAGAGCTTGTACATTGTGCATTGTATGTGTGTGTGTGCGCCCACCAGCACAGGGATAACCCCTGCATGGCATGAGCTATCAACGAAAAACCCGGATCAACGGCGCAGGTGGTACTAAGCCTCGTACAAATGCCATTACTACTGCCTAACCCATAAACCCGCGTGTGACATAGCCCGACTCCCCTCCCGGCTACTCACCCGGAGAAAGGGCTAGAGCATGCCACCCGCGCATATATCGCAAGGCGCAGATCTGGAGATTCGGGCCAGGGAGGTCTAGATGCTGACGGGGATTTGGATACAGGGATTGTTTCGGTTAAGTCGGCTTTACGCAGCGGATTCGAGGGGATGATGCGACACAACAGAAATGGACGGGCTGAGTGCTGATGGAGGATGAAGACACATCCCGTGAGAGTTTGTTGGGTTTCGAGCGAGGTAAGAGATGGGCGGGGTGTGTGCAGATCGTATATCTATTCTAAGCTTGGGGTATACTTTTTTTTTCCTTTTTCCTTTTTCCTTTTTCCTTTTTCCTTTTTCCTTTTTCCTTTTTCGGTCTGTTGGGGCTCGGATGTCTGGTTAAATGTGAGATGCGGGAGGTGTTGCGGCTGAAACTTGTTAGCGAAGAGGTCTAGCCGGGTGCCGGGTCCCCACGACGGTACAGAGAGAGAGGAGGGGCTGGGGGCCGAAACTTCACAGCCCCCCGCTGCGGCACTGCGGCTGAGAGTATATCTGTTTAGACCCGAACGCGCTACTGCAGGGGTTGGGTAGTCAAGTGGGTGTTAGGGTTGAGAATGGATTAGGAATCTTGCCGACAGGGCTGAGTATTCTGGATCTAGATCTAGATTGTTGAAGCGGGATAGACGAGATGATATCAGAAGGTCAAGAATAACAGTATCAATGCTGTAAATAGGTATATAGTACTAGGGGAAATGGTCATATGATAGGAAGCGCAAGTAAAACAGAGGGGTATGGCATCACCGTTCACAAAGAAAAGAGTCGACATCAGATAAAGAGAACATCAAAATAGGGCATAAAAACCAAAACCAAAACCAAAACCAAAGCAAAACCAGGAATATCAAAGCACACGTATGCGCAAGGAAAAGAAGGGGTCGATCAACGATCAACCGGAGAGTTGAAAGAACCCAATCCATCAGCGCCACTGCCCTCCAGTGGCAGATCCATGTCCGTAGGTATCCATGCAAAAATAAGAAATGCGTTCTATCCTCCATGCAAAAAAAAGGCGGGGCGTTCTTTGTCCTAGAAACAAACCCAAGCGAGTGAATAGGGAAATGTCCGCAAAGTCCATACCAAGTTTCCCGGTTTCCAAAAGGAGATTCGTGGAGGTTCTCTCATTGACCCGGCCAATGTAGAGAGTCCAGACGAGATCAAAGAGGCGAGGTAGGATGAGAAACCCAGGAAATTAGGCATCAAAGCAAATGGGCAGACGGCCGCCGAATATAACAAAGAAACTCCCGACGATGCATATGAGAGATGTGGAGAGAGAGATGAAATGAGGCAAATGAGAAACAACAAAGGAAGCGGCCGTAGATCATGCGAGGTGAATCCCAGCCGGCAGGATGCAACCTAGCGAGGAGTTCTCCGGACCGTCCCGGGATGTGTGAGCTTTGCGTTCATTACAGCTCAGGCTCAGATGCTTTAGATGAAAGCTCGCCGAAGAGCTCTGAGGGCAGCGCACGCTTGTAATCGCGTGGTTGGGCGAACGGCGAAGCGAAAGCTGGACGGCGCAAGTTTAAAGACTATAAAGCGTGTTAGTTTTTTTTGTATAATTTTCTTTGAACTTTTTTCTTTCTGCTGAGGCAGATTCAAAGATATAGATTTAGTGATCACATACAACGCAGTCAGAGCACTTTGCTCCTTGTCGGTTGACACGGCCTCGGCATCCGCGGGGATAGTTTGCGCAAGAATACATGGTGGAAGATTTTGACCGGGGTTGTATAGATCAAATGCGAATCGAAAAAGGGAGTTGAGTATCTCAAAGAGCCTTGAGAAGAGAAGGAAGGGGAAAAAAGTAGACTAGACACTTCGAGATTAAATGTAACGGAGAATAAGGATCAAGGCCTAGAATGTGTAGTACAACACGATGACGTCGGAGGTTCAAGGTTGGGAGAATAGAAATCAGCCACAAGGTTAAGGCTAGAAGAAGACGAAGAAAGAGAAGATCTAGGGAGAAGATGACGGGGTTTATATTAGAGGCTTAAAAAGATGGCTTAGACACGTAAAACAATCCAACGAATACAATTCCAGGCAGTGAAATAGGAGGATTAGAATTTTTAGGGTTCCATTTTATTATTACCAGCCGTTTGCTGGGGTTGGTTTTTTTTATTTTGTTTTTGTATTTTATATTTTGTATTTTTTAATTTATTTTTATTTTTATAATATTGATTTCCTTTATGTTTTATACGGAGTACGGAGTATTATATTATTAGGTCTGTTTTTTTTTGGGTCTTTGCACTTGTTTTACATTATTTTATTTTACATTATTTTCTTTAATCTCTCTATCTGAATCAACCTTTTTTTGTTCATCTTTTTATTATTCCTTGGAGACTCTGGGTAGCATTGGGTACAACTTGGTAACCCTTCCCGGCTCTTTTTTTTCAATGTTCTTTAATGTCCGAGTTATAACTATTATAAATCTATACAAATTACTACATACTTAGCACGGAGTAGATTCTCATACTGCAGCGATCGGTCGATCTTGATCCCTTGACCCGAATATGCGGGTTGATCGGCTCAAATGCTGGTCTTCGGTGCATGAAGGGGGCCAATGAAGGATCCGCTATACATTGGAAAAAAAAAAGACAGTACGATGCATCGTCAGGATCGCGGAATGACTTGCAGTCTCATATGTATATTGCAGGGACAGGTGGAGCACCCGACAAGGGCAAATTACGAAACAACCGCCCAATGCAAATCAAACCGTTAAGCTTCGGATTAGGCACAACATACGGAGTACTTCTATGAACACTATGGAAGTAGGTAGTAGATTGTATAAACATGTATATATTGGGGAGCTGATCACTCTTTTTTTAAGTTGGTTTTTGATTGCTTTAGAGTATTCCACACAGATTGCTGGGTTTCAAATTGAAGACAGCCCCCTCGATTCCCAACGCTGGGTCTTGGGCTCTTGGGCCTCCATATGGGGTTCTGGCTTTTGTTCTGGAAAAATCTCCACTGAACTCAGGGGATTCCTCTATTTTCCCTTTCAGGCTCGTTTGTAAGTTTGCATGGAACATTCCGATCCTTCTGTGCTGTCCACTTTCTCCTGATCAGCCCTGTCAATGACATATTTTTTGCTCGTTTTCTTTCATTATTAGCACTGTATATCCAACCCCCTTTTCTTCTACTATATCCTCAGATGATCGTTATTTTATATATCAGTATAAACCAATAACAATCCAATTTTCCAGTCCTTGAAACTTCATTAGAAACAATCCAATTCAATTCAATAGCTTTTTGACTTGGTCCTACATTTGTATGGGCTTCTCCCTTTTATCCCTGTGTGGAGAGAGAGAGGTTGTGGATCCACAGCCCGGGCGTTTTTTTTTTTTTTTTTTTTTTTTTTTTTTTTTTTTNCAGTCAAGCCAGAAACATTCTCAAGTAACAAAATATGAGATACCCAAAATGCAAGGCTTACTTTCAGATCCAGTGCTGTGCATTCCAGAAAACTCCGGGCTGTCTAGATCTCTACAACATATACACGTTCAGACCACACACCGCTTCATATGAAACCTCATCTTCACATTTTTCCCGCCCTTGGCAATGCTTTCGTAACGTCGTACACGCGGTGAAGCCTAGACGTGGCCTTGGGCTTTTTAAAATTGTGTTTGGAGAATTAGGAAATTAAGCTCTCTGCTGGTCACTTGACCGGTTCATGTGGCCTGCTCCATGCGTTATCGCACGTTTGTCAATTGTTGGTGCTACAATCCCATCATACTATTCAATTTACTATAGATATATTGGATGTGTAGTGTAGGGAAGAGGTGCATACTCCGTACTGTTGTAGGGGTTGTAGGTAATAACCTTGGAAGAGACTGTATTTTTAGGACAGTTGGATCCATGGATGAAAGAATAGTGGTCCATCAGGAACAGAATCATTTGGAGTCTAGAAGACAATCGAAGGATTTACCTTGGCATCTGGACCATCATCGCCAAAAAAATAAAATAACCTGGTGTAACCCAAAAGTGGAGGAGACTGAAGAGTGGGAAACCTTACTATGACAGCAGTGACAGTGACAGAGCAATTACTATCCATGGATACATATCCATGGATGTGTAATATATCCAATATTCGACCTGTGCCTGTGAGCTCCCCTGCAGCCAACAGTCTCAGTCCAGTCATCACAGTCATGGGTACTTCTCCCAGAGCCAGAAAATAGCGATCATCGGAGGGAGAAAAGCAAGAGCCGAAAAAATATGACCTCATACGCTCGAGAATTCAAGCCACGGCGCCCCTCCCCTCAGCCCTCAACGCTATCTTTCTCACCTGCAGAATGCATCCCGACAGTTTCGGATCGGCTCGGTTCATGTGACTTGGTCCAGAAAGAGTACTGCCTAGTTTAGGTTGTTGCTAAGAAATCATCTACCGCATTGTCTGATTGTACATAATTGGGACTACAGCGGGTAAGCCGGACCATTGAGTTATCTGATGGATCTGATGGCACCCATTTGGAGAAATGCAGGGAGTTCCGCCGTCACAGGACATTGATTGAGGCTGCTGATGCAACCCGAATACCAACCTTGAAACCTGGCAGAGCGAAGGGGAAATATCTGGACTTTTGCATCCAGTGTCCGGATCTGGCGACTGGCAGCATTGCATGATATTCTTCCGAAAGTACCTAAAAGACAACGAGACAGAGCAAAAGAAAAAAAAAAAAAGAAAAGAAAAAGAAAGTCTCCGAGCGCCGTCCACCACACCGTCACTCAAACCTCCAGCATAGATCGAAGAATGAACCATGCTCCGAAGATACCTAATAACGACGCGAGAAGCAGCCCATTTCCTTCCCTGGTCAGTCCCAAATACGCAACTGCACCCACCGCAATCTCCTTTCGTCGCGCCACGTCTCGCTTAGATTTCCAACTCGGATCGATAGAGAATGGAGCCACAGCTCGGATGTTCTCAGTGTTTGAAGATGCGTCAGAGGGCCGCAGCGGCACTGATGCAACGAGCGCAACGGGTCGATGATCTGACTGTGCGAAGAGGGGCAGTGCATCGTAAGCAAGCGGTTTGACCTTTCCAGCCTCACCCACCCAGGGCTTATCCAGGTAAAGGACTCGATCACACCAGCTGGGCCAGCGGTGATTCGACCATTTCCATTCATGATTACCAGTGTCCAAGCCCCGGCGGACAGCTTCGCGCGCGGCATCCGAGTATTTGTAGGTGGGAGGGAAATCGATCGGCGCCTCAGACAGGCTGTGGAAGGTCCTGCCATAGCTCATTTCGCGCACAAGCTGGTCGTTCTTGAGAAGGTGGGAATAGTGCGACGGGTTATCGAGGTCGACATTGCGTCGAGGGAATTGTTCAATCTCCCGAATCGAGGGTCCGATATTCGATGTCCGGTAGTTCAGGTCTCCGGCAAGGAAGAGGTAGGCGTTTGGCGCGAAGAGATCTCGGCGACTGCCCTCCGCATGCGCCGACGCAGCGTCGTCGAGAAGGGTGGCGTTTTCGTCCATGCTTGACCTCTCTGCTGATTTCTTGCTGTCGTGCGTGAATACAAGGCGCTCAACAATACTCTTCCAGTCCAGGTTCCTTTGCTCATAGGAATCCTCCATGGGAGCGAGATGCGCTGCAACGAAAGTGAGGTCCACGGTCTTGGGTGGGTGTCCTTCAACAACGTATCCCAGACGTGCACCGACAGCTCCCTTATTTCCCATTTCCTGAACTCCAAGCCCGACGTGGGCTGTATCCTTCCAGGCGATTTTGCTCAGGGTATCCTCGCGCGCGAAAAGCATCAGGCCTGTCATGCCCGTATTGTCGGTGAGGAAGTTCACATAGTGCTGGTCCCATTTTTGGGCCGAGGCTTTCTGGACGGTACGGCGGAATGCATTGAAGTAGGGTAAAAGGTAGGATCCTCCGAGGAACGAGTAGGCAATGGGTGCGATCTCTTGTAGCGAGAGGAAAATCAGGTCGGGTGCGGAGCTCCCCGCACCAGACGCGGGGAGTGCGTCGAAGAAGTGGTCCGCGAATACGTCGACATCGACAAAGTTTCTTGCACAGTTAAAGGTCAGCACATAGACATCGAGGGCGTCCATACTGAAAATCACTCTGGGTCAAGCCAGAGCAGACAGAGGGAAGAGTAGAAGATGGGAAAACCGAGGCGGTGACGTCACTTGTAAAAGTGACCGCCTCTCTTGACCGCTTGCCTTCGATTGCAAAAAGTAAACACACACAAACTCGATTTTTGGATTTAATTCGGAGAAAAGATCATCTTACACAGGTGTGCCAAAAAAAAAACAAAAGAATACAGTTAATTGCTGCGTTACTCCAATGATTCTAGAGCAAAACCAAAAAAAGAAATTCTTGTGCATCATCCGTGAATCGAACACGGGCCTCGTCGATGGCAACGACGAATTCTACCACTAGACCAATGATGCTGAGAAACCAAGTGGATCTGAAAGCTGATTCGTTGGTGATATTTGGGTCTTCTCAATTTGATCTGTATAGGGACTCAGCGCTGTCCTATACTCCAAGCCCCTTGGTCTATGCAATGGACAATCATAACTTGCCCCGGACTTCCACTTTGCCATTGTTTGGCTCCAACTCGACCAAAAGCATACCCTCTGCAACATCCTCCTCTTCATCTTCCATCTCATAAACCCATTTGACCCGACCACTTCGAGGGCTTCGCACTTCGAGCTCCATCTTCATCTGCTTGACGAAAGCCAGGACTTGATTTTCAGCAACCTCCTCTCCATCCGACACCAGTATCTCAATCAATCTGCCCGAAAGAGGTAGAATGATGTGGTGAGAGTTCTTTGGATCACCTCGCCGATGCGACGAGGAAACCAATGCTGACGCAGCAGTCGTAGTTGTTTCGAGTTGCATCCGATAGGGGATTGCGCCCTGCGAGTTTGGAGTCGTATATTCAATTTCGGCAGCGAAGAAAGTTGGGAACTCATTTCGTAGCACCCGGGACAGTCGTAGATGGTGGGCAACTTTGTCTGATTGTTGGGAATCCTTCGATAGAGGTTCCAATGTGATTGACCATGCATCTCCTTTTCGGAACAAGATATTAGATGCTGGCAGTCCACTTTGGATGCCCACTTGCTGTGAAGAGCCGACTGGACCATCTAACCCCCGAAGAGTCTTCGATATGTTCTCCCCTTGCTGGAGCACTGCGTCGAGATTGAGGCCGAGCCATTGTGTGTCAACTTTGCCGGCCATGAAATCAGAATGGGCCACGATCCCTCGCAGAAGGCTGATATTAGTTTTCACACCATCAATTCTAGAATCAGCCAAGACTCGCTGGGCCTTTCTAACGGATGCTTCCCAGGTGGGCGCAGTCACGATTATCTTGGCCAACAGATTGTCGAAGTTGGATCCCACAACCAGCGTGGGACCAGAGACATTGACATGGGTATCTACCCGGATTCCATGGCCACTAGGCACGGTAAACCCAGTAATCTTGCCGATGCTCAGAGAAAACCCATTGCTCGGGTCTTCAGCACACAGTCTAAGCTGGATTGAAAAGGCATTGGGCGGAGGATGGCTGGCGTTGACCTCAGCACCGAGACCCAACTCAAGTAAAGTGTATCCCTGGGCGAGAAGAAGCTGGGTCTGCACCAGATCTATCCTACTGATAGATTCCGTAATAGTGTGCTCGACTTGTAGACGCGGGTTCACCTCCAAGAAGTAGAATTCTCTGCGCTGTTCACTGACCAGGAACTCAAACGTTCCTAATGACCGATAACAAATTTTACTCGCCATTCTGAGCGCAGCCTCGATCACTCGCCCGACCAAAGCTCTATCCCGCATCAAAGCCGGGGCACATTCAACCACCTTCTGAAACCGCCGCTGAGCACTGCAATCTCTTTCCCAGAGATGTCGTACCTGACCCGTTCCATCACCAATAATCTGAATCTCAACATGATGAAATCCGTCCACAGCAGCTTTTTCAACAAAGACAGTCCTAGACGGCGACTCGCCAATTGCCCTCTGAATACTATTATCCAGCTCATGCTCCTCGCGAACGAGACGAATTCCGCGACCGCCTCCACCATCAACAGCCTTAATCATAACCGGGAAACCAACCTGCGTAGCGAACGCACGTGCTTCGTCCACGTTGGTAGTAGGTTGGCTCATGGCTTCCAATACAGGGACGCCGCATTCCTGCGCTAGCTGTTTTGCTTGCAGCTTATCACCTGTTCGGGCGAGGTTTTCCCATCCAGGTCCTATGACGGTAGACCCGGCTTCGTGCCACATGCGATGCGCGAATTCGGGGCTCTCGCTGAGGAATCCATACCCGGGATGCACGGCGTCAATAGAGTGTTTCTGAGCAAGGTCTACTAAGAGAGATATGTCGAGATATGATGATGCTGATGAAATCTCAATGGCATGTTCTGGTCGCCCTAGATCGCAGTGCGATCGATCATCTGATGTGTAGAGGGCGAATGTCTCGATTGGCTCTGGTAACTCTCGTGCTGCATGGAGGATACGAACGGCAATCTCTCCTCTAGCAAATATATCACATAAGTATGTTATAAAATTATCTTTTTGCAGGAGCTCGTACCTGTTGGCGACCAACAGTCGCTTGATGGGCCGTGAGTGCGGGGAAGACATTGGGGGGAAAGGGGAAAATCTGGGGTAATTTTTAGTCAACCAGATAAACGAAATAAGTTATGATCTCTTGTAAATTAGGTAGTGATCAATTAAAATAGGTTAAGATATTTAATTACAAGATACTTCCACAATTCGACAAGATATTATAGCTCTTGACGTGTGGCCTCGGCCCTCGGACAGTCTGACCACCCCCTCAGTAGACCAAACCCTTACATATGTAAGCAATTTCCAATTCCTCCCTTGGAAGGTTCAACATCAAATATACACAACGTCATAAAACCCATATATATATCAATTGATACACCATGACCAAAGACAACGATAACCCATCAACCAGAGCAGGGAAAGACCAAGCCACAGATCGTCTACACCAGGTCTCATCCCATATATCCCCAGCAGCAGACCAACCAAGAAAACCCAAGTCAAAGTCAAAATCTACAGAAAACCGCCTCCCAGCAGACCATTCAGATGTACTAGGCCAACTAGCAACCCTTCGCGCCATAGCTGCAAAGCCAGACCCCAACAACCGAGGCTACGTACGCCAAAAGCAAGCAGGCAAGCTATGGGTACGCGAGCGCATTGAGCAACTCCTAGACCCGAACAGCTTCCAAGAAATCGGGTCTGTTTCCGGTACGGTGACATGGCAAAAGACCGCGCCGATGCGCGAGAAGCCCGTCTCCTTTGTACCCAGCAATAACATCCAAGGAGCTGGACTGCTTCGCGGCAGGAAGGTCCTCCTCACGGCTGATGATTTCAGTATCCGGTCTGGACATGCTGATGGTGCGAGTACTGGTAAGACGGTTTATGTGGAGAAGCTTGCTATTGCGCTGCGCGTGCCGGTTGTTAAGCTTGTCGATGGGAGTTCTGGGGGTGGGAGCGTTACGACGATTCGGAAGGAAGGGTGGAGTTATCTTCCTCATGTTGCGTCGTTTCCGCATGTTATTAAGCAGTTGAATATGGGGATTCCAAATTTGGGGGCTGTTGTTGGGCCTGCGGTGAGTTTATCTCTGACTTGTTCTTTCCATCTTGCTTTTCTTTTTGCTTCATCTATCAACCCATTCGATACCGCTCGATGAAATCTGAGCTGACGGTCATGTAGATTGGACTTGGCGCCGCAAGAGTTGTATCCTGCCACTTCTCCGTGATGGCAGCTGACATCGGCGCACTGTTCAATGCAGGCCCGAAGGTTGTCGAGGGCGCAACATTCGAAGAAGGTCTCGATTTCCAAGACTTGGGCGGACCTATGGTTCATTGTATGAACGGCACGATTGATAATCTCGCCGCCAATGAAGCGGAGTGCTACGAGCAGCTGCGGATAGTTCTCAGTTATCTCCCCAACAGTGGGAGCGATGCACCCCCAACAATTCCCTGCACTGACTCAGAGGAGCGCGAGGATGTTGCACTGCGGAGTATCATTCCTCGACGACAAGCACGCATGTACAATGCCCGTTCAATCATCACATCCGTAGTTGATAAAGACTCCTGGTTTGAGATCGGAGCATTATGGGGTCGCACTGCAATTGGTGGGCTTGCACGTTTGGGTGGTCGTCCTGTTGGGATCATCTCAGTCAATTGTGAAGTGAATGGAGGCGCACTGGATGCCGCTGGCAGCCAGAAATTGACGCGGCTGCTGAAGTTGTGTGATGTGATGAATTTACCTATTCTGCAGTTTTTGGACGTCCGTAAGTGAACTTCTTTCATCCTAGATTATTTGAAGCAAGCTGACATGTGGTTTAAAGCGGGTTATGCAATTGGAACTGTCGCTGAGCGCACGGCGACAATGCGTTGGGGCGTCGAGCTCGCCAAAGCTTATTTCAGTACCACCGTGCCGGTATTTAATGTGGTCACGCGGCGCGTGTTTGGTGTAGCGGGGGGCATTATGTTGGGTTGTCGTGATCCGGTTATGCAGGTTGCTTGGCCATCTGGTCAATGGGGTTCGTTGCCTCTGGATGGCGGAATAGAGGTTGGGCACCGGCATGAGCTGCGTGAAGCCGAGAAGGTTGGAAAGAAGGAGGAACGGTATCAAGAGTTGGAAGAGGAGTATTTACGGTTGATGAACCCAGTGCGTACAGCGAATGCGTTTGGCATCGAAGAAATTATCGACCCGAAGGATACACGGAAGGTTTGCTGTTCTTGGGCATCGCATGTTTATGAAGTGCTCATGAAAGAGAGATTAACAGACCGAGCTTGTGGGAAGCTCCAGCCTTCTTTTGCCTGATAACAATCTGAACTTGCTATGCAATTTAAATCTATAGCAACCCCCACTGAATGTGACACGTTCATCAAATAAAAAAAACGTGATGACATCGACCTGGAACGATACCGTACCCTCCGCTCTTGTCAACGACAAAAATGAGCTGGAGTCCGCCGATGTACTATCACTTCTCTCCGCCGACTCGAGCTCATTACTCATTACACTTTAGCGCGGATGATATAGAGTAGTGTATAACATATCACCCTCTACCATAGCTATTCCTTCAATCAGCTAGTTGGTGTGATTCAACGCCTATCATTTATTTTCCATATATAATCTCGAATATATTAGTAGTGCAATCGAGTTTTTATGTACATCTCGCACCATCCCCACCAAATGGATATCAACATATGCTGTGCAACCTTTTCAAAAGTATATTACAACCTCTCTCAAAGCTGATAAGCTACACCTCATACTCTCCAAATTCCCAAATCAAACCGGACTCTTCACTACCTTCTCTTCTTCTAATGAAACATCATCAGGCGCCGGCACCGCCGGCACCGGAGGAGGAGGGGCCGCAGGTTTCGGCAGAGCAGGCGCGATCCAGAATGCTGGATACCGACGATGCAAATTATTAAACAACAGCGCACACACCATAAGCATAACAGAAGACAGCAGGACTACCGGCAAGAAGTACCAAGAAAGCCGCCAGATTTCCTCGCTGGTAGCCGGCAGCAAAGCAGTCGCACCAGCAGGCGGATGGGTAGTACCCGTCAACTGCATAACGACAATAGCAATAGCCGTTGAGAGCGAAGCGGCCAGCCAGCGCAGGGACTCGAAGCGCGCCTGGTCGGGCATCAAACTAAACAATTTGGTAACGCAGATGCCGATCAGGGCGCTGAAGAAGTGACCGAAGACTAGAGCTCGCGGTTGCGCGAGCGGGCTTTCAATTGCACCGAAGACGAGGACTGCGGATGCACCCTGTTTGATTTGGTTGTGAGTCGGTCAATTGTAGATATTTTGGAGAATGCGATTTGGCTGTTTGACACTTACGTAGGAGGCGATTATACCTGGTACATTGCGTTCGGTGAAGTAGTGTGAGTAATTGAAAATGGCTTGTACGACTGATAGACCGCAAAATGAGGTTATGAAGGACCATAGAGCGACTTCGTATTTAGAGAGTGGCTTCACGGCTTCCGGGCGATAGCCAAGCCAGTGGCTGATCCACCGGGGAAGACGGGCGAGACGTGGAGTGGACATGGGATAAGACCCGCAGTTGGATTTTGAAAATTCAAATTGAATTATTAATGGTTTATACAGGAGATCAAGAGGAAGAAAACAAAATATTGAACATTGAAAGGGAGTCAAAGGATTCAACGCTAGAATGGTTTGGGAAATTGGGGAAGGAAAAAAAAATTGGAGAAACTCGGCCGTGCGGAGGAATGTGAGGAGATCGAATTTTTATGACACATCGTCATATGCACAATGATATATGTCCGGGTGTAGTAGAACACATCATTACAATAAATACATATTTACATTCTTATACAAACTGCTCCTTCAATAGGTCGCGGCTGACGATGTGTGACTCACCCAATGTCCCCTTCATCACGAGCACCAGGTCATCCACAGTGGCTAGGAACTTGAGGTATGCGCTGATGGCCACGCAGAACCGTCGGTAGTTCTCGTCACGGATCGTCTCTTTGCTTAGAATAATATCCACTTGGTGCGACATCCAGTAATCGTGGCAACGGTTCAGAAGTGGCGTTGGCAACACCTCAGGTAGAGGATCACCCGTCTTAAGTGATTGTTCAACCACGCCTAGAACAGCCATGACGTCGCCGATATTGCGGTGGTCAAGGAGACCAGCTTGACGAGCTAGGCGATTTTGCAGGTGTTCTGGCAGCGAAGCAGATAGGTAAAGTAGGCGAGCGATGTTCTGATTGAGTTCTTGGCACAGCGATTTCACCTGGCCGAGACGGTCGCTGTCAAATGGCGAGCCGGAAAATTCAAAGCGTAGCAACGCGATGGGCCCCTCCAGTGCGGTGAGAGTCTCCGCAAGGTTAAGAGCCAGCTTCTCTGCGGCCAGGCCTTCTTCGCGCCCTTGTCCCCAGCAGGATAAGAGAAGCGCGTAGTGGTCCGACAGTAAGCGGATGACATTTGAAAGGGACTTGCAGGCGTGTCTTGATGCAGACGGTGGGCGAGGGAAGATCTGCACGATCAGTGCCGCTGCGGAGCCGATAAGAACAAGCACAAGTCGTCGCCAGAAAACATTATATCCCCAGCCAGGATTGCCGTAAGTTGGGATGTGTCTGGGAAGTGTGTCAGTAGTGTTGTTTCTCGTAATGTGGTACAATTTACTTACGTATCCTCGAAACTGTAACCAATAACCAGGATGCAGGTAGCACCAGCCATAATCACAGCTTGAAGCATAGCGGGCGGGGCGAAGATACGTCCCCACATGAGAATCGTGAGCACAACAGCCGTGATAGCAGCAAGACCATACGGGTTACCTGCACCGTGGCCTGAGCCAATGTACCACGCAACCAAGCCAAGGAGACCACCAACAATGGTACCAATGGCTCGACAAATAAGGGAGAAAGTGAAGTCGGCCATGTATATGACCAGCGTGGTCTGCCCCATGATGAGGGCCCAAAGACCTTTCTCGCGGTAATAGAAGCCTGCAGTGTGAGGAATCGCAGCAGGGATAGCGAGTGCGATGGTGACAGCTACCATGCGCATTGCATAAAGACCTTCCGGGTTGATGAACCAATGATAGGTGCCGATGATAGCGCGCCCGAAGCGGCTGCCTCGGGTGGCACGATACCCTCTGCTGATGCGAAGATGCTGCTGTGCCGCTTTGGACTGCGTCTCCGCGACGTCGGGGTCGATGACTGGGTTATGAGCCGCGGTCACAGGCGCCACGACGTTCTTTCGGAGAATCCAGTTGACTGCATATCGTAATCCCTTGGGTAGCCATAGACGGAGCTTCTGGCGTTCATTCAGGAGAACGACAAGCTGTCCTAGGACCCGCTCCCACCCGTCGGCGACGCCGAGCACCTGCTCTTCGAAGATCATTCCCATAGTGATACCCCTGACTCTGTGCAATGAGCTTTCGTCAAGAGACTTGAGCATGCCTTTTTCGTCGAAGATTTCCGCGTGTGTTTCAATCAAACGTTCGGTGGTTTCCGTTGCAAACGATGAGCGCACAGCCTGAAGATTCTGCAGCACAGTTTGACTCCGCTCATGCAACTGACTGATACGTTCCTTGGAAGGGCGACCGAACCAACGCTTGTTAACCGTGTTGATGGATTCCGCAATGATCGCAACAGCCTCCTGGCACGCCGGGAGGATATCCTTGCTGGACTGGCGCAACACCTCGACAGTTTCCGATCGCAAAGATTCATGTTCCGGGCTTCGCAGTGCTTGTACCAAATTAACACTCTGCATCAGCTGGCGCATGCCAACCTCGCGGGGGCGTTTTTTCTCATTTTCACTAGCTTGAGAATCGGAGTCTGAATCCCGATCCACAGTGAGCTGGTGCAACTTTTCTAGCTTCGCGTGTCCCCCGACGCGGGCGATATGAACTTCCAGAAGGGACAGACTGCTTATCAAAGCCTGGCGTATTGGCTTTTTCATGCTCTTGATGTCTTCAGCACCCCACCAACCGACGGAGAAGTCCAATGGCAAAAAGCTCATGGCCGGCTTGAGATCCCTATAAGCAGCAATGGTCCTCAACTTGATCGTTTGAAGATCTGCCATAGCCAAGACTTCACCTTTTAGGAGACTGTTCTCCGTGGCGTCTAGGGGTCCTTTGAGTAGCCGCACCAGCCCCTCCATGCCATCAAGCACGACATGGGAGGTAGACCGAGGGAAGAAGATAAAATGGGAGACCAGACCCAAGCCAATTCCGATAGCGGCAGGCTCAATCAAGACCTTGGGGATAGTGCCACTGAATGATGGAAGCAGCGGGCCAATAGTCAGAGTAACATCAACGATGATGATTCCGAAAATCTGCATTATAATGAATTTGGGGTTCTTAGCCCGAAGACGGGACTGCGCAAGAGGGTTAGTGTATTGATACTTATGAATGGATCGGGAAATTCTCACGAGTAAATAGATGAACAAACAGATTAGACAATAATGGACAGCTGTTACACGAGCGTCAAGCATCCAGCCCGAGTAAACAAGTTCCTTCTGAACAGCTGCGACAGGCTGCCCGGTAGAATTGGCCTGACTGTATGCGGCCTGTCCTAGGACTTGAATCCTGGCCTGTGTCTCAGCTGCTGGTCTCGCTGCCATAGCAGCCTTCATGACAATGACACCCCAGGCCCAGCCCAAAGCCATGCCAATGACGAGGGTCAGAGTTCCTAAAAGGAAAATGAAGACAATGCCGGTCGGAGGCACCATGAAGAGTACCAGACTGATCTCACAATAGGATTAGCAACTGATACTGAGAGGGGATATATAGATGCGCTCACGCTGCAAAAAAAGTCGCAGTACCAATGACGCTTAGGGACGGCGTGATAAATATCAACAGCGACGCGACCCACGCAGCCAGCGAGCAACGAAACAGCACCTTAAGATCACGGGCATTGAAGTGGTCAAGCCATTCTGGCAGCTTCCTACCGGCCTTGGGCGCCGGCGCTGCCTTTACGGGCGAGGGAGACCCCCCCTCGTTAGAGGTGAGCGGAGACGCCTCCGGCTGGGCATCTCGCTGAGAAGATTCGATTTCAGTCATTCCAACATGAATAAAGCAAATGAGATTATCGAAAGGATGAAGCAGTTAAAATCTGAAGGGATAGATATAATCGGGCATTCCTTGCGATAAAAGGGGAGAGAATGAGGGGACAGCCGAATAAGATTTTACCGTTCCCGTCTCCCAGGATGCGAAAAAAAAGCGAACGATCGGCGCTGTTAGGAAGACTATTTAATAAAATAATGATTTCTATGGTTCCAGGGATATTTAACAAGACCCAAGACTCTCATGTGATGACCGACGTCTAGCCTGCTCTTAATTGTCATGGGCATTAATTCCTGCATTAACCCCTTATGCAACGCATTATGATGAAAACTTGGCGCTTGGCAGCGTGTGGGCGGGGGAATTGCGAGAAAATCCGAGTCTTGGCATAGCCAGCTTGTTTCAGTCCATAGGGCTAATACGTAAATTGAAGAGTATTTCAGATATATAACAGGTTCATCTGACACTATCGAACGCCCCTGCCGGATTAGGCTTGTATAAACCCGAAAGGAGACAAGGAAAGGAGGCGAGCTTGGATCTTTATTATTGAGTGGGGGACTAATAAGAGAACTCAGGACTAATAATAGCCTTCATTTTAACTATCGCTGCGTTATTTGTTTCAAACGAAAATCTGCTAGAGGAGAGGAACGATCTATGAAACCTGAAGAACAATTTATATTGTGGCCTTTGGGTCGAACAATATCCCCAACCCTACCGCTTTTACCAGGATCATGAGTTTATGCCCTCGGCTCATTTCCCTAGAATTGCGCTTTCTTATAACGTTTTACGGTTTACATTCCGTGTTCCCTAAAAACAACTATACCTCTTGGTTAATAGGATGAAATGAGGCAGATCATTCTAGAACTTACATGTTTCCACATACCACACTAAAATGTAGATGATCTGGAGGGATCAGAGGAAAATGATCGCGATTTCACCTCAACTATTCTAGTTTCGTAGTTTGCTGGGTATTAAAATTATGGCCTGAGATGGCATAATAGCTACATACTGTTTTATAAATTCGGGTACAAACATTTTCCAGTGACTAAGAACAAACATAATTTACTTTCTGTTCCCTTCGCAACCGCGGCGGGCAAAACTCACTCAATCAAAAGCATTCGAAACAGTCACCCTAGGGGTATCTCTGAAAACCATCAGATAGTTATTAATCTCGGCGACAGTTAAATCACTGGAGGAAACAATATCTACTAATTTATCAGAGAGCACTGATATGCTATTCTCCCATATTGCCTCATCGTTTGGGTCTCTTTCTGCGCTATTCCAAGAGACAAACGAAGAGCCACGGGGCTTTGACACAGTCGGAGCCTAACTGGTTGTATTTTGTTAGTTAAACCGCGAAAGATTGGGATTTTATTCTTGTGACGCTAGGTAGATACTTTTTGTACTTCTTTTAGAAGTGTGAAGAGCATCATTTTGCTCCTAAAGAATAAGTAGATCGTGAAGGCTTCTGGATTCGCGAGCTGAGTGCATATTGGTCAAGGCAATTTCCCGTTCAGGTCAACTTGCCGCTCGCAAATAGAGGAGGCAACCTTGGGACCTTGGATGTGACTACGGCTTTAGTCAGGTTGACGAAGAACGTCCTATAAAACCATTACTCTCCCTCAAGAAACATAATCCTCTTTAATTGCTTGTTTGATTTGATGCTGACACCACCATGCTACATCAAGCTCTAAATTGTCAAACTAACTTTTACAAGTACCCCTCCTAGCACTTGTTCAGTGCTCAATTGCCAAACAAACCTCATTTGATAGAGGGATATCTTCGTCCAAAGATATTCGAACATAGTTTCAGGTCCTGTCCAGGATGGGGTTATTGGATATTGTCATGCGTATTGACTTCTTCCCCGTCATATCGCTAATATAAGTCTAGCCTGGAGAAAGGGCGCGGAAAAAAATATACCGCATTCCGAAAAATGAGCTTCAAGGAGAAGACCGCCCGAGTCCAGAAAAGAAGAGGGCTTGTTTCAGTCAACATAACCTTGTCTCAACGTCGAAATTTGGATCTTCATCAAAGAGATAGTAGATATGAAGCAGAAATAAAAATGATATATTCAAGCATTTAGCTCATCTAGGCTTTCATTTCTGGGCCCTCCGTTTCCCGTGCCAGCAATAGTTCAGAGGTAGATAATGTATCAGGATGGTGTTCGCCGAGCTGCGTCTTACGAATCTCCTTCACCTGCAAATCGAGCTGCTCGGCCTCTTCCAACCGGCCCTTTTTCATATACATTGATGCCAGGGTGGTTATACTTGCCAGCGTATCGGGATGGTCCTCGCCGAGCGTCGTCTTATAAGTTTCTATGACCTGTTCCTGGAGCTGCTCGGCCTCTTCCCACCGGCCCTGATTCCTATACGTCAACGCTAGGTTGGTCATACTGGCCAGCGTGTCGGGATGGTCCCCACCGAGCGTCGTCTTACAAGTTTCTATGACCTGTTCCTGGAGTTGCTCGGCCTCTTCCCACCGGCCCTGATTCCTATACGTCAACGCTAGGTTGGTCATACTGACCAGCGTGTCGGGATGGCCCTCGCCGAGCGTCGTCTTATAAGTCTCCATGACCTGCACATCGAGCTGCTTGGCCTCTTCCCACCGGCCCTGATTCCTATACGTCAACGCTAGGTTGGCTATACTGACCAGCGTGTCGGGATGATCCTTGCCGAGGTTTGTGTTGTTCGTCTCCATCGTTGCTTTGACCAGTGCCGATATTTGGTCATCGTCTCTTCTTCTCCAAGACAAAACTTTTGATGTATATCCCACTTCTTCGCTGGTGAGAAGTTCTGAGAAATCGGTCGGAATTTGCCTATCATCTCCGGCTGCAGAATAGCCAAGGCTGCTTAGCTCTGACTCTGTACCACTGATTTGGCCTTTAGACTTTAGTTTGGCCACCTGCACAGAGGCCTTCGAATCTCCAACATCTTCCTCTTCATTGGTATTGGGCAATACAAAGAGGGCAATGTCCTCCATGTGAGCGGCAAGATGCCCCTGCAGTGCCGACAATGAGAGTTCCTCTCCACGATGAGGCACGGGTTTTTCTCATAGTCTGCGATATCCACCTGGCGATTGCAGAGATCTAGAATGACGCCCAACTGACTTGGCGACATTGAGTCATTATAATGTTCTCGAATATGCGCTGACATTTCCTTTCTGCTAGAACACATCTCCTGGCATACTTTGCATACATAATTACGGCGGTGAATTTGAAGCTCGTGATAAATCCAGTCGTGGCGGCTAACGTAAAGCTTCCCACCGTTCTGGCAGTCCTCGAATGTGCAGATGTAGGGACGGAGATCGCGAAATACGTGACGCCTATAATTTATCTGGTCAGAACGTTTGGACTCTCACAGCACTAGAGGGGTGACTCACTTCCATGACTGCCTGTTCTGCATCTCACTAGACTCAAGAGTCGTCCCACAGTACGGACATGGAAATGTGGTTCCAAATACTGTCTTTGGGGGATCTGGTACAGAGTTGAAACGGCCTTGGCCGACGGCTGTGGGCGTGTAGATAGTCCGAGGTCGTACGTTGGTCTTCGTATCGTGAATGTCTGAGACAGCAGCAGTAGAGAAACTTTGTTTCGACGCAGTTGACTTGGGCCCTTCACGCGGGACTTTGGGAATGGAAGGCTGAAATGTCGACGCTCGGTTTTGTGGCTCCTGTTTTTCTTCTAGACGTGGTGTTGCAAGTCGGGCTGCGTGGATAGTGTCTTGCCTGGAGTCATATGGATGATCATTCCAATATTGAAATTGTTCACGACGTCTTGTGTTTGCTGCTGCAAGCCGTTGACAAAACCACGGAATGTCTTCCACGCAATAATTCGTCAATCCTTGTCCCATCAGGGCAACGCCCTCAAACTCAAAGTCGATACCCTGCGCGCTCTTAGTCAAGCTGCGCCATTGCAGAACCTTCTCTATAATGTGGGTTTCGTCAGATCTGCTGAACGCGACACTTAGTGGCAAGTGGTAAGGGTTGTTTAATGAGGCTACATGTGATTCCGAGTTAACAGAGTGGATATATTTGTCCACAATCTTAGGGCGCCGTAGCAAAGCAGACAGGTCGTAAAGCGATTGGATCTGCTCCAGCGTCTGCTGGACAAGCAAACGAATCTTTGGCATCCTGTAGTGCTGGTTTCCACCACCGTCGTTCGAATCAGAATCAGAGTCGGCGCTGACACTGCTAATAGAGTCATAATCTGATCCCAGGACGGGATCGTGCTTCCTTCTAGCGATATATACTGCTAAAAGCAAGGTTAGATTAGTTTTGAAGTGCCGACCTATTCGACTTGCCCTGGCTGAGGAGTGCTTTTAATCGCATGAGAATGGCCTGCACCAAATGTTTGAGCTCAGTATCGTGGCGTAGGGTGTTGTCCAAAGACCCACGAGCTCTCGCCGGTAGGTTTGCTTTAGTGTGATCGCCCCAGACCTTGGTCCTCCCGTACTCTTCGAGTATCTTGGAAAGGTGAACCTGCTCAAGACAGATAACCCGGCAGTCCTTCTCGCTGAGGGCGAGGAGGAATTCTCCAAATAACTGTATACACTCTAGGTATAACTCCGAAAGAGATGAACTAAACACTCCGGTTGGGAGTGCCATTATGACGGTGAGCAAGGGAAGTTCTGACTAAGAAAGCCTCAATATTGCTTCGTGGTAAGATAATCAAGGGTCTGGCTTTTGTGAAGTGCGCTGATTTGGGATATTTACCATAATATTGGCAGGACGTTAGCGAAGTTGGCAAGGTTGGGGGCGGGGGGCGGGGCAAATATCGAGAGACATCACCATAGCACAGGAATTTCTGAGCGAATGAGCACCGTATGTGAATCTATTTCTGCATTCGCGCGTCCAGGCCTGCACTGGATGGCCAAATCAGATTCTGCCACGTGCATCATGAAAATTCCAGTCTACCACCCGCCGCATTGACCCCAGTAGGACTAGATTGCATGTTAGCAGATATAGCCCCTCCCTCAACCACAGACTCTGCAACGTCGATGACCGCCCTCTCCCGGCAGGCTTTCCAATACATCGGTGCATCAATAGGCAGCGAGCTATACTGATGCTTTGTGGGCAAGTTCAGTTAGATGTTATTCGTTACTGTTGGAGTAAACCTTTGGAACTGCAGGTGAGCGAGATAGCCCACGTGACGAGAATGTAGCTGACTATAATTCAGGAGGTGGATGTACTACAGCCATGGCTGAAATCGCTGGTCTTGTTTTGGGCGGTTTACCAATCGCAATTTGGGCTCTTGAGAAGTATGTGGAGCCTCTCCAGGCCTTTCACAATTACCGCACCTCAATAGAGACTTTCCGTACCAACCTGATTTTGCAAAATCGACAACTACAAACGACTCTTTGCAATCTTGGACTTGATGAGCCATCGAGGGAAGAGCTACGCAAATGCTTTGATACTAAATTCTCCAGTATCTCTCACGAACTTATTTTTATCGTTCAACGTATGGACGATGTTACTGCTGGGCTTTTGAAGAGCCTAGATATCGACGTTAATGGAAAGGTATAAAGTGCTGTTGCTAAAGATTAAAGCCGAGCTGACCTGCGACTGTATGATTAGCCGAATGCCCTTCAAGATAGGGCCCAATGGGAATGGCGTCGAGTGAAACATAGCTTTAGCACAAAAAAGCGCAATAAAGTGATCGAGGACCTTAGGCATTGGAATGAAGACTTAAGGAGGTCTGTTGAAAAACCAGAATTGCCCGCGGAAGACGACAGTGGCAAAGTCCAATATCTCAAACGCCGCTTCAATATTGAGCGTTGCAATTCAATCCGTCAGTGCTTAAGCTCTCTTCACCGAGCACTCGAATTTGCATTCCGTTGTGCCTGCTCACCACCTCACCAAGCTGCCATCGACCTTGACTGGGAGGCGATTGAATCTAATGCAGCCAAAACTTTCAAAGTGGCCCTCTCGTACGGAACAAACTCACAACCACCCCAGCTGCCTGATTTATGGCGAAAGCTTCATATTACACCACATGCTCCCAGCAAGGTAGCCAGCTCGGTTCCTGGTTTACTGACACCACTGCCTACTCCCGCTATAGCTTCTCCCCTATCTTCTCCCCTATATTCTTCCTTCCGATCCAAGATGTCAAATGTCAAATTCCGCTTACTGTCCCGGACACCCTCACCCCCACAAACTCCGCCGGTTTTATTAACGGCACCAACGGCCGTTTCAACCACAGCGAGTACCGAAATAAGCAGCCTTTGTCATAGCACAGAATGCAATCAATCGACTCTTACAGGCTTCCTCAAAGACCCAGACGAGGACCAAGGTCGACAATTCTCTCTCGACTACAGCCAACCAGATTTCTCAAAAATTATCAAAGCAGTTCCTCTCAAGTCTTTGCTTTCATCCTATGAGCAGTCAGCTCAACGGCAAACCCCTTATATTTCACTTTCTACAAAACATAGGTACGGCATCGCTGCCTCCACTGCCTGGTCAGTCTTACACTTGAGTGGCAGTCCCTGGCTTGGCCATCACTGGGACGAAAAGCAAGCGAATATTTTTCTCGAGAAAAACCAAGGCGGCCGGGAAATTTTATCCCGGTACCCGTGTGCATCATATACATTTTTACCGCCAACAAGCCCGGAGCAGCTGGTTGCAACGGACTTTGACCATCTAATTCCCAACAAAACTGTCTTCACACTCGGTATTCTCCTCATCGAGCTCTGCATCAACAAATCATTTGCGGAGTGCCGGCAGACCGGTGAGAGCGTGACACCAGCCTCTCTACTCGATGACTATAAGGCTGCGCTGAGCAAGTTGAATGAGGTGTACCGTGTAGCAGGAGACTCTTATGGATATGCAACGGAACGGTGTGTGAAGTTCGCGTTTCAGGGGCCGGATTCCTACCAGGATTTTACTTTCTCGAAATTCCGGCAGCAATTCTACGATGCTGTGGTTGCGCCGGTGCAGGCGACTTATCTTGCCTTTCCGGATTCGTACATTCCTGTGTAAGGCTTGAACTGTGTGTCGTACACTTTGCTCTTTGTTCTGTATGCCCGAACTTTGTAGGTATGATGCTCATCGTCTAATACTATATGCAAGTAACGCACATTTTAGTGGCTTCTTTGTCTATCTCCTATACGCCTGCCCGGATAAAACTTTCAATCTAGGCCCAGAGATGCTCCTTGCCTACTTAGTTTTAGCTTTTTGACTCGCTGACAGTCCATTCGGTGACCACGACCAATATGTAAACAGCTTCTTAGAAGTTTTATTTTATGGGTTGCTAAACCCTAACTAGATAAACGGACCACAAATATCATCAAAATATATCATGAATGTAGGAATTCTTAGGAGTAGAAGGCGAGATCCAGCTGCATAGGAACATCTTCCTCTGCTTCGAAAGTCTAGCATACAGTCAAGAATATCGGGCAGCATCGGAATAGTAGCATCCAATGATACATCACTCACTTGTTCACTCTCTGTGTGCCTTTTGTGCCTGTAACGGTCTTAGGCCTTACTATTGAATCGTACTGCCAAATCAACCTTTGTCACTAACTAGTTTCTAGGAGCGTGAAGTGGTTATCCTTGCGGTTAAGCAGGCTGTAGTAAACAAATGAACCATAGATTCCCCAGTCTCTTTGACTTCTTCTCGATACTTAGTGATTGCTTTTACCTAGACCGCTAGTAGGGTTTCATAACTTTGGTGCCGACTATATTCCGTGATATGATGGAGGGGAGTAGAAAGATCATATCTGATATAGGCTGGTTTGTCTGATATCTATATCGCTGCTATAATAGCCTAAGACCTAAGCTATTTACCTAGGAGAAATCTCGTAAAAATATTACACGGAAGCTCTAGGCTTCCGCTTATAATAACTATATCGTCGCTGTCCTATATAGGCTGCTCTTAGACATTATTTGTGATACTTTTAATTAAATATGTATAGGCAGGCTAGAGTTTACTGTCTGATAAGGTATCCTTTTAATATATTAGCGTAATTCAAGGTAATAAGATAGATTAGCTGCTCACAATATACTTGAAAGTAACCATTTCTTACAGCTTAGAGAGTTCGTGCTCCCGATAATAGGTTTGTATCTTTCGTATTCTTATAGAGCATGGCGAGGTCTGGTAAGCCATGCTTGACTAGAAACTCTGACTGTGCACTTGAAATTCCAAGTAGTCTCATAAAGTATGCGTTTGCCTCGATATCCTGATTACTAGCCCCAATTTCTGGTAGAGAGATTTTCGTGGAAATCCTGTTATATTTTAGTTCATGAGGAGGATCAATAGCTGGAAAGAGCTCGCCAGATCTGATAATTCAGGTGTCATTTGCTCATTTCAGCATCTTCCCAACATGAACCAAATGCTCTTTGATTTTCAGATAACTCTCGTCCAATGATGATTCAAACTTGATCATTCCACCATGATCAGCTTGGATGAAAATATGGGACGAATTCTCTTGTGTCGAGGACGACGCAGTCTTGTTCAAAGATTATACAGTGTAAGCAAATAGTCCATGGCTGGCTGGTAATAATTCTCTTACCTGGTCCAATGCACTGCTTGCTGACAGAGAGTCAGGTCTCTCATGAACAAATAAAGTCCAAAATTGTTGGCTTATCGATGGGTAGCTTTGCAATGTAGTCACCAACCAGTGCGCTTCCTTGTAGATATCGCTAGACTCCTGCTCAGACCCTTGAGCAGTAGCCAAGTAGCTTTGCAGTCCAATGAGCCTTGAGTCTAGCTCAGGTGTTCCCATGAATATCGCCCCACGGGTTGATAGTCTGATGCTACGAAGGTCCACAGTAGGGGTTCCTTGTGCTGAGTCGGCATAAAGCAGGGCCTAGCGATGATCAATGACAACTCTGTTTTTGTAGAATGGCGAAACTTACACTTTTGACCATGGGTCCCCCAAGACTATGTGCAATAAATACAATCGGACGATTGATTGTCTGCATTGTCTCTGTCAGTATTAATTCTTTTTTTCTAGCTTGGTTAGTTGAGTTTGTACGTTTGTTGATGATCTCATTTCCCACAAGTCACAGACTAGTTGCTCCGATACTTTTTGCTGGGATAATGTCTCATGGGAGTTTGCCGCAGTAGTTAAACTATAACCCCAGGAAAGGACTCGAATGTTGGGCATATCACCTGGCAGCAGGTCATGGAGCCAGTTTACCCCATTGGCTGCCGTCCATGAATTTTCGCGGTGGCCGTTCAGTCCATGGACAGCGATAATACTGCATCAACTATTACTTATGGAAGTCTGTAATAGAGACAGATTGTACAAACTCGATTTTTGGAGTTGGCCCCTCATAAAGCAACTTCAAGCCAGTCTCCTCATCTAGTGGAAGTGAACACTGTAGGTAGTCTTAGTAGATCGACAAAGCACTGGAGATATAGACATCTCATTACATTGGGTTCTTACTGTCTTCGCGATCTTTGATTTGCCCTGTTTGAATGGAAAACACCATGGCAAAGGCATGGTTCCGGTAAAATAGGGCGTTGAAGGTGCGGGGTAAAATGTGGCCGAAGAAAATAACATCAAACTGCTCTTCAGTGATTCATTGCAATTACCAGAGTTAAAGTCGCAGGTGAATAAAAAAATTAAACTAGTATGCTGGTCTACTAAGCACTAGTATGAGGTCAAAAACTCAAAATATAGTAGAGAATCCGCTATCTATTCGCCTGCGACCTTAGCCCTGCAACTGACTACTCCGTACAGCACCATTCATTGTACTGCACGATGATTTCTGGATATATCGCAACCTTGTGGAACATTTGATGACATACTAAGTTCCTGCTCGGACTAATATAACTGATTGGCATCTCGTACCTTTTGGAGGTGTGATTATTGCTTGAATCCATATTATTAGACCAACAAGGATAGTCCGACACTTATACAGCCGATGTCCTCGCCTGTGGACGACAGGGCTTTCTTAGATATACACGAAGGCTATAATAGGTAGACATAAACAGTAAATTAAGCTTTTCTACCTTCGACCAGGATTGGTATATTTCCAATAGTACGGAGTAACTACGGAGTATCTTGCCCTCAGAATTTGCGGGAAAAAGGTCCGATCTCGGGATTAATGCCTAAGGCTGAAATTTAATGCCTCATATTTCAGGCGTGAAGCTTGAATTTTTCAGATCTACCCGTGTGGACGTATCCGGCGCCTCACGTGGCATGCTTCCAGATGCATACATTTTTCATCGCCTCTCTACACATTGGAACCTTGGAAAAAAACTTAATTTAGTGGCCATAATGCCTACTGGCCATATGTCAGCGATCCTTGGGGCACCATGAAACTAACAAATCAATATCGATTATGTATTTGCCTCCTATCGCTCCGATCGGTCCCATCGCGATTCGCGATTATGGCAAAGAAGAAAAAGTTAGTCAATCGCCTCCCATAAAAGTGGAGAGAGGCCGAACTCCGAGCTCTGTAGCCCAATGATTCTTCTCCACTGTGGAGAAAACATCAGCATGAATGGAAGGCCAAGATGTCGTGCTTTGACGCGACTGAATAATATTTCGGGGAAAAAAAAAACCGTTTCCCATATAAGCACCCTGATCCCTCCTCAAGTCTCCGGGGTATAATTCACGGGGAAAGACTTGGCCTGGATGATCGGCGCTACACACGACAACATGGACAAGTCCAGCTTCACCGACGACAAGGTCCAGCCAGCTCCTGGTGGGGATTTTGATGACTACGAGTCGAATCCCAAAGGCGAATTCGAGATCAATGTCGGCGGTCGCGCGGCCTTGCAGCGACGCCTGCGCAATTACCAGGTTACCATGATCGGCTTCTGCAGTGGCATCGGCACTGGTTTGTTCGTGGGAACTGGCGCTGCCTATGCTAAAGCTGGCCCTGCTGGTTTGCTGCTCGCGTATATTATTGTGGGAGGTGTTTTGTGGTGCGTCATGCAAAGTATCGCCGAACTCGCAACGCTTTTCCCGACTGCTGGATCCTTCCCTCACTGGGCGACTCGATTTATCGATCCGTCTGTTGGTTTCTCCCTCGCTATTTCATACGGATACTGTTACACAATCGCCATCGCCTCGGAAGTCTCAGCGGCTGCCGTTATTGTTTCATATTGGACGGATCTCACGCCTGCTGTGGTGATCACTGTTGGATTGGTGCTCATTTTGGCCATCAATTTGATGAGTGTGCGATTCTATGGTGAAACCGAAGTCTTTGGAGGTGCCGTCAAGGTCCTCTGCTTCCTTGGCTTGGTTGTTGTTTCCATTGTCATTACTGCAGGCGGCGGTCCCAACGGCGATGCCATTGGATTCCGCTACTGGAATAACCCTGGACCATGGACAAACTACAACGGTATCACCGGTCCGACAGGCCACTTCCTCGGCTTCCTGTCGTCATTCGTCAATGCCTCGTTCAGTTTCATTGGTGTCGAGACTGTCGTCATTACCGCATCCGAATCGGTTGATCCTCACCGTGCCATTCCTAAGGCCGCCCGCCGTGTGACTTACCGCATCGCCTTCTTCTACATTCTCGGAGCACTTCTCATCGGTATGGTCGTGGACCCAAGAGCCGCAGGTCTCGTCTCCGGCTCTGGCAACGCGAACAGCTCACCCTTTGTGATTGCCATCACCAACGCCGGCATCAACGCTCTGCCCTCTATCGTGAATGCATGCATTCTCATTGCCGCGTGGTCTGCCGGTAACTCATACTGCTGGGTCGGATCGCGCATGATTGTCGCCATGACTACCGACCGCCAGCTGCCCCAGATCTTCGGACGCGTGAACAAGAATGGTGTGCCATATGTGGCTGTTATTGCCGCCTGGCTCTTTGGGCCGCTGGCGTACCTGAGTCTTGGCAGCGGTGGTGCAGCGCAGGCATTCACTTGGCTTCTGAACCTCAGCACCGTTGCCGGTTTGATTGCTTGGGCAACCCTTTGCGTCTGCTACATTCGTTTCTTTGCCGCAATGAAGAAACAAAATGTGAGCCGAGACACCCTCCCATGGAAGGCACCCTTTCAACCTTATGCCGCATGGGTGGGCTTTATCGGTTCCACTATCATTACTTTAGTTGCTGGTTTCCCCGTGTTTTTGAAGGGCAACTGGAATACGTCCGACTTTGTTGCGTCGTACATTGGTATCCCCATCTTCATCGTTCCCATCATTTGCTGGAAGCTCTGGCATCGCACTAAGGTTAGTTCAGCCCCTCTTAATATTTCTGCTTTTTCACGAAGAGTCGCTAACATGTTCAATGTACAGTTTGAGCGCGCTGCCAATATCGACCTATGGTCGGGCCGTCTCCAAGATGGGGAGATCAAGCCGGTTGAAAACCCGCACAACAACTGGTGGACAAAGTTCACCGATTGGCTCTTTTAGATGATTTTTATGATGTATAATATTTGCATGCCAAACCGGCTATTCAACATTAGCGATGTATAAAGGTTATTTTATTCAATTTGCATTTTCAAGTTCATTCTCAAATAAAATTCGCGCTCAGAATGTCTATTGAATCTTGAACTGCTGTCCAAGTTTCTTAATATCGTGGTGTGAAGCTTTGCAGCACCCGCCCACAAGGAATGACTTGAAATGGCCCTTTTCGTAGGCTTCATTGACCACCTGGGCCAACTGTTCCTCCCAAGACTAAATTTTCACGTCAGCATAATTGTCATCTCCAATGTTCCCACCTGGAGGTAGTACTCACGTTATCACTCACATTATCACTCAAAGCATCATTTTTCTCCCAGATCTGCGTCGTAGTATTGTACACCTCCCCATTCGTCCCATCAGGATACAAAACCAAGCTCGGCACAGCAGATATCTCCTCCTTAGCAATACCCTCTGCAACAGCGCGACCAAACAAATCAACAAGCCCACCAAGCTTATGCATCTTAGTACAATTAGCCCCAATTCCCCAGGGAACAGCCCCACCCTCCAAAGGCGCAAGAGCAGCCCGCACAACCTCCTCCACGGAGCTCCCATCAGGCAAGAAATCATCATCGCGCGGGAAGACACAAGCAATCCAAAACGGCACATCGAATGCAGAATCCCGAATCGCCCTCCTCACAGCATGAACCTCGTCAAGTCGCGGCAGCGTCTCAAACGCAACATACCGAACTCGCGACACAAGCTTCCCATCCGCCTCAGCAAACATGCGCAACCGATCCAGGTGCCACAAATACAATGACTCCTCAGAGTCGTGCTCGGCGTCGTATGCACCGCTGTACTCCTGGCCTGGGATCATACACGCACCGTAAGGGCCAAGGCTGAGCGCAACGCTTGCGCTCTCGCGCACTTTCGCTTGCTCGGCGATGTCCACGGCTTTCTGTAGGAAGGGCCCTACTGCGCTGCGTGGGATCCCGTCTGGGAATTGAGGGGTTTTGGTCCGGGCAAATCCCTCAGCGGAAACTTGGTAAGTTGCTGTTAGGAGGACGTCTACTCCGGCGACGCCGAAGTCGCGTTGGCATGCTTGCAGCGTTGCTGGGTCGCTCACTAACAGGTGTGAGGCCCAGAGTGGGGTTGTTGTGGAATCGAATTTGATGTTGTATAGATCACCTAGAGAGGTGCCAAGGCCTCCGTCTAGGATTTGGATTGTTGCCATTATGTGTATTTTGGATTTTAGATGGTTTATGAAAGGTAAGTGGGGGTTTTGCTGCTTGATACAGTCCCAAACGGGGCGACTTGCTCGGGTTACATAATCGATCGTTTTTGCTCAGGTGGGCCGGCTTCGGAGGTATAAAACGTTGATTTGAAAAAAGATAAGTGGAGATCAGATTAAAATTTGACTGTATTCTGAGGTACTGTGGGTTTGTGACCCTCTCATAGCGTACCATCTATAAATAGTAGATCAGTCTACCAGAACTTGATCTCCAAATCACCTCCGTATTGCTCTTCTATTTGGAGTATATATTTTGTCCGAGGTGAGGATGTTGAACATAATATAAGCACCTGGGAATGATAATGGACTGGCCACATGAGACGATATATACAAACAATGTGTCACTTACTCTTCCTTAAACATGGGCCCATCCATATCGATGCAGAACTTGCATCTCATTGATAATGCAAAGTTCCCCACGCTCTTCATTCCCAATATTCAAAGCTCTCCAGCTGTCTAGCCGCCTTCGAACTATTACTTCTTTCAACCATGAAGTGATACCCAAGCGGCGTAGTTGATTGACCCACAACCCTTGTAGAACCCGCTTAGCAGAGAGCCAATTCATCATCGGATGAATAGCTGCATATGCAGCGCCGCTATACCCGACCCTCACCAAAGGGTTCAAATAAACACCTTTCTCTATTGATAGTGGGTTGTCTATGTGGATGAGACAACACTCAGAACCTTCAAGATGATACTTCGCTAATGAATCGGGGATACCTCGGAAGCGAAGTGGTTCGCTGGCGATGAATGGACTGGCGGGCATTGCCACTAGAGGTATGTTAGTTTATACAATGCTCTCTAGAATGGAGGTCAGCATACCCATGCCATTCCAACAACTCGCCACAGGAACAGGAGACATATTTTTTATTGCATCTCGCGATGCCGCAGAGCTGAAATAGGGCCATGTCTGCATGATGGGCTCATGGCCCTTGCTATCCCGGAGAGCAAATGTGTCATAGTGATTCGGAGGCTTAGAGAAATCCAACGAGCAAGCAGCAGCGTATTCGCCGTCATTAGTATTCAGAAGTCCGAGGACGTCATTCGGCTGATCAACAAACAGAGCAGTCGTTAGAAGGCATATTTGACAGAAGGTAAGCGACTTCAAACGAACCGTGAAAACAACATCATTCAGAAACAGGATTTTATCAAAAGTGATACCCTGCCTTGCAAGATCCTGCAGAGGCAGCAAGCTCAAGTTCCGTATCCGCGCTAGATACGGTACCCGTCTGAGTTGTTTCTTTCCATCGGGGGTGCGAATCCATCCCTCTCCCCGCGCGGGTGCAGCTAGTTCATCTTCATGTGTCACAGGTGATAAAGTGATATTCCGTGGCACCCGCATCCGCTCAAGTTCCCAATCCAGTTCCCTCAACGCGCCTTTCGTGTTATCATAGCTCCCACTTTCGTATATGCTGATGAACACATTTTCTCGACCAAGCTTCAAGACCAGCTGTGTGAGTGCCTTGCTCCAGTGACTGCGTAGAATGAGCTCATTGTTCCAATTGATGCTTGCAATATATATTCGTTCTTGATTTTGCGGCCGGTGTCGGAGAACATGATCGATTTCGTAAATTCGGCGCTGAATTACATGTATTTCGACTAGGTTCCATATTGCGAAGATTATGATCAGAGCTCGGGCGATGCGGTTCCGGAGAACTCGTCGGGAGGCCGAAAAAATCGTCATGGGAAGTGAGGAAGCTAGGAGACGGTTGGGTCGGTGTCAACGTCGGAGTCGGTTGCGATGCGCGCGATCTAATGTTCCTGACATACTTGACTGGAGGTGTGGAAGAGACCCTTGATAGAGTATATAGGGTATTTCTAGGAGATAGCTAGGTAATCAAGGGATACTGTCCAGGTGCGAAATCAAAATGAGAATGTATACTTCCTTCCCAAAGTAGAAATATCCACGATGATCACCAACGGAAGGAGCAAAAGCGTTATTCGCCGATCGGCCATGAATCAATTGTCATACCTATATTTGAACCTAAATTCATATTACTTAGATATGTACGGAGTACAAATGATTAGTCGCATGTGCAAGTATAAAAATCCTTGTTTCTATATTAATTTTAAGACAAACACAATGATAAAAAGTAGTATACAAGGGATAAAACCCACAATATCCAGGAACAAGTCTCAACCCAAGAAATGCAAAATAGCCGTCGCGGCAATCGCAATGCCAGCTACTCTCTTGAATCCTGAATGACCCCGATTACCCGCCCCGGTCTGAGTAGCATTGGAACTCGATACCGTTGTACTAACTCCATCCTCAACCCACGGCTGCCCAGGCAGCGAATCCGAGCTCTTGTCGATCTCCGCCGCGCTAAGAAGCTTGTTTTCCAGCAGATCGCAGTCGATCCGGTCATCACTCTTGGATATACTGTTGGTGACAGAGATCGGCAGGTCAAAGACAGTATAATAGTCGGTCCCATTCCAGCGGAAAGATTGGTGCATGGAGATGTTGTATGCTCCGCGTGCCGAGTCCTTTGAGCCAGAGCCGTCTCCCACGAGGCATTCGGGCCAAATCCAGTTCACATGTTTGACGGTTGATGAGGGCTCTAGGTCCAAGACGGGACCGACGTAGCTTGTGTTAGATGCAGGCTTTGTGCCGTTGGAGATGGTGAAGTTGTGCGACTCAGAGGTTAAAAAGAGTGTGATGTCGTGGAAGCGGGTGGATGAGTCGGGTTTAGTTGATGCTGGCCATGGTAGTTGACCATTCCCGGACACGTCGATTGCGACTTGCAGGTTGTCTAAAAAAAATTAGTAGGGAGCTGATAGGTTTCGGCGTATTGACTTACCTCCTCCGAGGGGCGTGTTAGGCTGTGGCGCATCGACAATTGCCAGGCCTGGCGTGTAAATTTGGCCATTGACGATGGTGAAGTTGACCATGTTTCCAAATCTATTGTTATTTTCTAAATGAATGTTATTTTATTTACCAAAACATAAAATGCGCTGTCATGACCTTCTTATTCTTTTTGCGCCAAGGGGCTCATTTCCGACAACTCCGCCGTTCATCCTTAGCGTATTGGGATTAATTTCATTTCTTCAGATCATTGGTCTAGCTATGACCCTTATGCCCTCATTAAGCCCCAGGTTGCTAATTATTCTTTCTCGATATTAACCACAGTAAATAGGGGTTCCTGGTATATTTAACCAGTGATCACTGCAATCCTACCTATATTTGGTATGACAGAATCATCTCTCCCTCAATGCCCCATGGTAGTAGACAATGCGACTGAGTTATCATTCATGTATTTCTATAAATAATCGTTATAAATTTTGCACATCTTTTTAACGTCATACCCCCACGTTGTCCATGCTTTGGTTCCCTGTCCCTCTCCACTTTACCTGAGTCCCTGTCGATCATCGCCATTATTCAACCTCATGTTTACTCCATAGTGGTCTCGCGTAGCACCCTAGGGCTCTTGATTTTATTTTTGTAGGCAGAAACATCATAGATTACTCGAGACTGTTCTCATTCATTACTCACTCCAGATATCTGTTTTGTGGGAATCATTGGAAAGAAGACTTGAATTTTCGGATGGACCTACAGTACTCGAGCCCACCCTCGGAAATTGGTGCCTTGCTAGTCTGGACCTGACTTCCCTTTGTGCCCTGCATAACAGCAGCAAGCATTTTCTCCATATTTCTGAGGAGGCCTTTGACTCGGTCCCCCGGACCCGCAAGGTGCTTTTGGCGTTGCAGGTTATACTCGACGGCAACCACTATCTGTCGTAGATCCTGCAGGTCTCTGCGATCCTTCTGGATAGCTCGCTGTACATCTTGAAGGGCGGTTGCATTACCTTCCGCACGTTCAAGATCCTCAGAAACCTGGTCCAATCGGTTATCCAGGTTCTGGAATTGAGCATCAATTTCGCGAGCACGGTAACTACTTAACTGGTGGACCATAGAATTGATCTGCTGCTGGTCCACGAATCGAGTAGTACTTCACTCTTTAGCCACTTGAGATTGGAGCGATGCGGCCTGGGACCTGGCGCAGTCCAACTCCATCTCCTGGCGATAGATGATGGCTTCAGCATCGGTTAGTCTTTCATTAAGCGAGTTTAAGAAAACTGGCCGAATCAATCATCCAAGATCTGGAATTGGGCGTCGATGTTTCGAGATCATTTGATCCCTAAGGATCCCATGTGCACGGAAGAGAAGCAGAGGAGATGAGGAGAAGAACGAAAAAGAAAGAAAAGTCAATAGCAATGGAGTGAAGTTATGCCCTTTGGCGTTGGTCAGCTGGAATGTAGACCTCGGGATGAGGTTGTAAGTTGGAAGATAAGGAAGAAGGAGGAAGGAGGGAAAGCAATGGCTATTTATAGATATAGAAACCATGTTAGTAAAAACGAGAGGTAAGTAAAAACGAGAAGTAAGTAAAAACGAAAGGAACCCAATGACGGCATGGTCAGTACGTACTAACCAGAAACAAGATTCGCAAATTTCTAGCGCTTTGGAAATAAAGCAGAGAATGAAAACCGACGACAATGGGGAAGAAGAAGAAGAAGAAGAAGAAGGAAGATAGTATTTATAGTCCTACGTGCTACGCAAATACTGTCTCTCCCGAGGTAGTCCTCTACAGTTTTTCTTTATATAATCATCTTCATTGTCCATTTCAATATTTCATTTTGGTACATCTTCTTCCAAGTACCCAGATCGTATATACCTATATGAGCATGGTTCATCTAGTTGTCCTCGCTTTACCCTCACTTTCTCTTCACTTCATATTTACTCTATATTCACTCTATATTCACTCTGCCTGTTATAATTCTTCTTCTAGGGCCATAACTACTTAGTCATTCAAGCAGGATTTGGGTACTATTGAGAGAGGGACGAGAAAGATTGGCATGTGCATGCTGGCCAGTTGAAACCTTCTATTTCAGACGGTATATCTTCTTCCTCTGTATGCAATTATTGTCTTGACATTCTTTTGGTCTGATGTGCCTAATATGGGCGCGATGTATAAAGTGCATACATAAATTGAAGTGTCGGTTCCCATATTGACTCTCTGTCCTACCTCTACATTTACAGAGCCCTAGTAAAGGCTAGATAAGTATGTGAGTTTGTAAGCCTCAACTCAGCTGGTGAGATTAGCGATTTCGCAGATATAGTTCGAGTATGCAGAATTCAGTTGAGATGCTACTCCATTCCTACTAATAGGTTGTTTCCATCAGAATGTACAAGAAAATAGGCGCAATAGAGAAGGAGAACAGAACAAAAGGTATCGGACATGAAACACATCAGACGTGATCAATGAAACAGTACCGAAAAAGGCTTGTCCACACAATAGACATGGAACAAAAGCAGTGGTTTCACCGTAAAGAAAGACAGGCCCTCTTGACTCGGAAGAAAAATCACCTCTTGTCACCCCAAAGACCAACAATGCCAATAGAAAGCGCAATACCAGACAACCAAGTGCGCGCTCGGTTGAGCCGGCGCTCCCGGTCCATCTCGCGCTGAACGGTCTCACCGTTCACGTCATCCTGGGCTTCAACCACAACAAGGTCTTCATCCTTATTTGTGTTCAAGTCCCGGACTAGGGAGAAGTGGGAGACATCGCGGATCACAGCTGACGCCCAGTTCTTGAAGCCGAGGTGACGATTGAACCAGAAATCAACACCGTGGGCACTAATTGTAGAGAATGCCCACAGCCAGACCATGTATGGGTGTCGGCGACGCGGAGATGAGAGGCACCATGCGAAACAGAAGCAGGAATTGGCCAGGAAGGAGAGGCGTAGGGCATATCGGCGCGTTAAGCGCTTCACTTCGTTTAGGGAGCGGGCGGCGGTTGTCGCTGTTGGAAGGAGCTGCAGAGCTGGGATTGTGATGGATGATGTGGAGTAGGAGAGGCCCTGTAGAGTTGAAAGGAGTTGTTAATACTTGCTGATCATTATTTTATGATGCGATAGATGCGATTGACGTACGGTAAGAAGACCAAGGGAGACAGTGCCAACAAACTTGCTGACACTGATGGGGCAGGCCATGTTGCAGAATTCAAAAACAAGCACTTGTCCTAGAGCTGAAGATAACAAGATCCGAAGTGAGTAGTTGAGTTGAAGATTCACGTCAACATTGAAAAGAAGGAACGGTTCTTTTTTGGTGACGTCGCGGTCCGCCTCCACGCCAGCCAATCAGCGGGCAGCTGTTCTTCATCGCAATGAGAATCTATAACTACCTATGTTCTTCCACAGTAAAATTAGTAGCTATATATGTGTAGATACAAGTCTTGTCTATAATGTATCTTATTTGATATTCTATCCTATTTATGCACTCGTACGTTGGACAGGACATAAATCGTTGATACCTACATACCCGATAACCTCTGCCACTTGAAAGCTCTTCTAGTATATTTCAGAAATAAATTATTTTCTAGATAGTGTCAGCTCAATATAAAAACAGTGTATTCAGTATATAACACTCACGTATGTGGTAAGATAACGAACGGTGAAACACTCGGTTTCCTAGAGTATATATATACCATGCTCTTTAATATCTCGGCGCGGCCGGAGGCAAAGGGATGCAACAATAGAGGGAAAAGTCCATAATCCAACTGTCCCGAGTTAGTGAGAGGAATATCAAAGATGCGAACCAACTTCACTCTGGTGATTCCATATGTCCAGCTGGCTGGTTACTTCAACAGAGGAAATGTTTATAGGTATGGGCTGATACTGTCTATGAAGAAGCCCTAGGTCCCTAGAGGGTGATGCAAACGCGGGATAAAGACTATGTGAACTAACTATAGCCAGTCTTCTCACCATACAGCTCATTAAAGAATGTGTTGGCTGTTTCAGCTTTAGAATAATTCCTTGTAGGGCTTTGTATTTCTGGATCAGTAATCTCTTATGCATTTTATGCACAAAGCCGTGGAGCCGAGGTCCAACTGTGGGGAAGCGGGTATCATCAAACCACGACCTCCTGCCCAGGTGAACATCCCCAATTCCCCCACAATCTTTAAACCAATATCTTCAGTTCGTAACTAGTAGTTAGAATGCCGCTGCCCAAGACAGAATATTTGAGTGATTCCTGGAAGGATGGGATCTTCGGTGAGTTCGCTAGTCCATTATCACTGCGCAATCCTACTAACTCCTTGGTTCAGCAAACAAAGTGGTATTCTGCACAGGTGGCGCTGGCACTATCTGCAGTGCCCAGGTCCGGGCACTAGTACACCTTGGTGCCAACGCCTGCATTATTGGCCGCAATGTTGAGAAGACTGAGCGCGTCGCCCAGGACATCGCAACAGCGCGACCCGGTGCTAAGGTGATTGGGATTGGTTCCGTGGACGTGCGCAAGCTCGAGAGTTTGGAGCAAGCAGTTGAGCGCTGTGTCAAGGAGCTTGGAGGTATTGACTTCGTCATGTATGTCGATACATTAACTCGATCCCAGTCTTCGATTTTCATACTAATAGCATGTGACAGTGCTGGAGCGGCGGGTAACTTCCTCGCCTCGATCGAGCAACTTTCGGTTAATGCCTTCAAATCAGTTATGGATATTGACGTCTTGGGCTCTTATAACACCCTCAAGGCAACTCTTCCGTACCTAAAAGAGTCAGCAAGCAAACACAGAATGGACTCAAAGACTCGTGAGTGCACCATTCGGTGAATCCAACCATAAGTGTATCATTGGCACTGACAACCATCCAGTCCAACCATCACCGATTGGAACTGGCGGAAGAATTATCTTCGTCAGTGCCACCATTCACTACCGGGGTATGCCCTTCCAGACCCATGTATCCGTCGCCAAAGCCGGTATCGATTCCTTGTCGAACAGTGTTGCGATCGAGTATGGTCCTCGCGGGTTGACTTCTAACATCATTGCACCGGGCCCTATTGCATCGACTGAGGTTAGTATAATTCGCAATACTGTTCTTCCTGTGTCAAAAACTGATTGACTGACCATTTATTAGGGCTTGGAACGCCTCCTGCCATCAGATGCCATGGAAGCCTATACCAAGGCCCAACCGCTCGGCCGTTTTGGCCATGTCCGCGACATCGCTGACGCTACCGTGTATCTCTTCTCAGACACTGGCAGCTATGTCAGTGGTCAAACGCTTGTTGGTGAGTTGTCAGATAACGAAGAAGAACACTATGAACGTTCCATACTGACACATAAACAGTCGATGGTGCAAACTGGCGCATGTCAGCAGGTGGTGCTTCCGGTGGAAGCCTGTCTTACCCGGACTTCTTACTTTCAGGAGATGAGGTACCAAACGTGACTGGCAAGAAGTCTAAGCTTTGAGAAAATGAAACAATGCGCGAAACATTGATAATACACCAGGGATTTTCGGACTTCTATATTTTGGACAAATTCTACTACGTATCACTACACTGGATCTGGCAGATAGAGATTGTATTCATTCATCATGTTTTAAAACTGATGTTATCCTTCCTAAACATCATTCCCAAAGTGTTGTGTCTCCACTCTGCAAGACACTCCTCTCGGCTCTGGTTTCAGTGACAATAGTCTATAGCAAATTCAAAACAAACCGTGTTCCATACCCGCTGGAACGGCGCAAAAGGATTCTTCGCCATTGCTAGCCAAGAATGTGAAAAGGATATGGGTATGCTCTGACCTTTAGGCGGAGACTTGCCCATTTGAATAGGTCTCCTCCCTCTTCTTCCCGTCGTGGGACATATCGCTGAAGCTCCGGATGCCCACTTTTTGTATCATCATCTGCCCACGAGGCTTGATCGCCGAAGTTGTGGAAACATTAGGGGTGAATCGATAGGTTGAAGCTCGTTCGCCTGGCGGATGGGACAACTTGCCGGATATTTGCTGTAGGAGCTGGTGGTGATTTGAGGCTTGCTCAATGTTTTTGTATGGAATCTAACGCATCTAGTGTCAGTCTCCTTTGAACGGCGGATGTTTCAAGTAATTTTGGGCAAAGGGGACAAGTACCTCGGCGCCGTAACCCACCACGGTGGCGATAAAAAGAACCCAGTGTAATAGCTTGACTGCCTTGCAAAGATCATTGGGCATGATTGTAAAGGTCTCGTCTCACGACCGAGAGCTCTCCTGGGTGTTTCCGAATTGTCAAGGCCGTTGTGTAATTGTCCGCATTATAGACTCGGTCTGGTGGCCGCATCTGCTTTGACTCAGTGTAAACTTGAACCGACAGCTTGCTGGTTGGTTGCTGGATGTGCTTGGCTTGCTTGTCACAGACCAGACCCGTAACATGTTCTTATTTGGGGTCTTTGTTGGACCGAGGGACTAGGTGACCCCACGAGCGGCCCTGAGAACATCGTCTTCCTGTTAGCAATTATTACTAGTGTATGAGGGCCTGATACTCAGCATACTCATATCCTAGAGCAGTAGAAAACCATCAAAGAATGCAGATCGACGTTTGACACTAAGTTGTTACTCCGGAGGATAGAACCCCAGGGACAAGACCGCTCGTTCGACCAAGAGCTATGGTGTCAGCAGTCCACCATGGCTGTATTATAGACTACACTAGATATACTCAGTGGCACGAAACTGCCAAGGATTTCATTCAACCTGGGAAGAACGATCTATTCGGCAACATTGGAAGCCGAGTGCACTGGCCTTCCGGCAAGCCGACGACATTCAGCCGCAACCACATGGCGCAGAACTCAAGTCTACATGTGTATCAAGTGCACCCGCCGAGACTGTCTACGCAGAGCTAATTCTAGGAAAGGTATAATTGAATTGAACAGAAGCTTAATGTAGATTGTACTGTTCAAGAGGCAGCCTATTCATAGAAAAAGAGCATTCAAGGGACCAAAGAGACACTCCATTGTTCTCTTTATTGGAGATTTCATAATAGTCATTGTTGAAGAAAGGTCCTGTCAGCATTGAACAATGGGAAAGCCCATTGATTGGTCTAAGAGGGTGAGACCAAATCATTGAGCAAGGTGATTGACGAATGGGGTGACAGAGCCTCACCTTCACGTCGTGTGTCGAGGCCTGGGTATATCTTCTCCCCTTCGCTCCCAACTTCTCTTCCTTCTTCTCCTTCTCCCCTCTCTCTCTTCTCCATCGTCGTGAGTTTTCTTTCGCTGCTTTGTTTCAAAAGCTCTAGCAATCTCCAAATCTTGTTTCTGGTTAGTCCTAACCATCCTTCCAAGTAACCTGTCTACCTTTTCTAACACCTTGTCGCGTAGCCTTGTGTGTCCAGTTTCCAGGCACATGTCACAAGACCTATTCTCACACCTTCTCACGCATCTCCAAAGACGTGTCTCTGCTGTGTAAGTCTTTCTGGCCCTTCTCTTCTCTTTTTCCATGCATGGTCTCTAACCACTTCCACTGTAGCAACCATTGACTATTTCTCTGAGTCTCTGACCCACTCTTCCTTGTGTCACCTTTTCTTCTGTGAGTCCAGCTACCTTTGCAAGCAACTTTTCCAAGCATCATATCTAACATTTTTCAAAGTTCAGTATGGCAACCCAGCAGGGACCGGCCCGCCGTAACGGCGTCATTGGGTTCAATATGACGGGTGCCCCCACCCCCGCCATCCCTAAGATCGCCCCGCCCCGCAATGGACCCATTAGCTTCCAGATGATGCCTGGTCCTTCTTCGACTGCCTCTTCTTCTTCTTCTCTCATCAACCAGGGTCCTCCGCACAGGACTACCCCCCTGGTGGGCCCCGCCACAGCCCATTCTTCCCCCTTCAGTGCCCGACCAAGTCAGGCACAGCGCGAAGTTAGCGCTCTTAATGAAAAGCTAAGCGATGCTGAAGCCACTATTTATCGCCAGGAGATGGAGTTGGACTGCGCCAGGTCCCAGGCCGCATCGCTCCAATCTCAAGTGGCCGAAAAGCGAAGTACTACTCGATTTGTGGACCAGCAGCAAATCAATGCAATGGTCCACCAGTCAAGTAGCAACCGTGCTCGCGAATTTGATGCTCAATTCAAGAACATCGACGACCAGTTGGACCATGTGTCCGAGGAGCTCGAACGCGCCGAAGGCAACACAAGCGCCCTTCAACGTGTCAGACAACTCCTCGAAAAGGACCGTGCCGATGTCCAGGAGTTGCGACGAGCAGTTGCAGCTAGTGAATACAATCTGCAGCGTCAAAAGCGCCTTGCTGGTGCGGAGGACCGAGTTAAAGGACTTCTTAAAAACATGGAGAAAATGCTTGCTGCGGCTATGCAGGGCACAAGGGGAAGTCAGGTCCAGACTAGCAAGGCACCAATTGCTGAGTCTGCGACCCCCCCTGTGGGCATTGCGCGCCGCCGTGCCGTGGGATGCCAGGAACCAGGCTCCCAGGGGCAAGCATTTGAACCTCACCCGCAGGAGCTCGGCAAGGGAAAGGAACGTGGCCCGAGATCGCTTGGTCCTGAGGATCACAAGGTTGATGGGTATATGAGCCTCGACGTTGATGATGTCGACTGCTCTATCAGATGTCAATCGGAAAGCCCCAGCATTCTTTCCGACGTTATGTCATTGGATAGTCCCAGATCATCACGGGCTGGATCACCCATGGATATTACAACTGAAGCCACTGAACAAGAACTTGCCGCCCACATGTTGCAGGCAGATGAGTGGCAGGTGGGCGACCGAAATGCAGCCGTGCAAAAAGCACCAGCTACCACCCTTACCATAACTCCCCAGCAAGTGGAGACCAACGATATGATGGAAATCGACGACCAGCTCTTTTGTTCCGAAATTGCAACCTTGAACGGCGAGGATACTGACAATAAGATGGAATGGGTTGGGGAGCCAGCACATATGATCACAGTCTCCAACAAAGATGACCCGGCGGCTCCGAGCCAGGCATCTTGCGGTCAGGCCCCCCTCATTCCCGCAGTGAATACCAATGCCGATGATGTCCTGATGGTTGCTGGCCAGATATCCAGCGCCGTGATTCCCCCAAATCCCGCCAATACCTGTCCTATTCCGATTTCGCCGCGCCTGTGTCACACAATCGCAGAAGGCGTGGCGATTGCCTGGGAAACCCCCAAGTTGCCGAGCGACCGCGCCCGCGTATTCAAACGGCGGGACCGTTTTACCGGGAGCCGTCGCCGTTACGTGCGCCAGAGGGTGATAGAAGTCGTCAATCTCCCTGCACGGAAACGGAGAGCGGGCATTGTCGGGTTCAATGAGGACGAAGGACCAAACTGCAAGAAACGGATCACGAAAGAGATGGTTGAAGCCAATGGATCGCTTTTGCTTCCCCTTTCTAAGGGATATGTGATGAACACAGCCCCGAAAGTGCCAGAAATGAGTGTGCCAGCTGTTTCGCAGCCAGCTCAATCTGTGCATGTTTCAACAGAGGAAGTGCCCACCCAGGCAGTCATGAGTGTGCCAGCTGTTTCGCAGCCAGCTCAGACTGCTTTGGAGTACACTGAGTCTGTTATGACCGATCAGACAGTCATGAGTGAGCCAGCTGTTTCTCAGCCAACTCTGACTGTTCTGGAGTACACCGAGACCGTCTCGACCGAGCAAGTGCCCACTGAGGCAGCTATGAGTGCGCCAGCTGTTCCCAAGCCGACTCAAGCTGTTTTGGGGTCCACTGTGCCCGTGTCCGGTGGTGTACTTGAGTACACTTCTCTCGCGTCAACTGTGTCCATCCCATCTGATGGAGTTGTGGGTGCGCCTGCTCCTAGTGAGCCAGCCCCAACTAAGTCAGCCCAGGCTGAGCGATCGTCAGCTGAGGAAGTTCTGAGTGTGCCTGCTGTTACTAAGCCGACTCTGAATGAATCAGACCTGACTTGGCAGACCGAGGATGAGCTTGTTGTTCCGAACCTGCGGACCGGTACCCGTTCGCACCTCGATGTGTTGCTTGCGAAGCGAGCGGCAAGGACTCAAGCTCGTCCTACCATCATGTCTTCTCCTGAGGGGTTGCAGGTCACAGCAACCTCTCGAATTATCTCCACCTCTTCCCTGGTCGCCAGTCCCGAAGACGCTTCGGTCAAGAATGCCGTTGCAACAGGGACAGATTCCCGTGCGGGGGTTTCGAAGGGTACCGAGAGGGTCGAGGACGCCGAAAACCCGACTTGCAGCGCTCAACAGACTGCAGGAGAACAGCGGGACGAAATGGGCGGAGAAGAGGCAGCGACTTCTGGTCTTCAAATGCCAGGAGCTTGGCCTTCCGACCCACCCGCCGTCACTGCGTCTGGCGAGTCAGACATGCATGAGGGATCGGCTTTGCTGAGGGGGTTGTGGACAGGAGCTCGATGGCTCTCCTTTGGTGTGTTCGTCATGGTGATGGTGATGCTGCTGTCGTTCCCCCTGTGGGCAGCTCACCTTGGACACCTGGCTTACGCCTTGGAGGGCCCTGAACAGTTCCTGGAGGAACTGCGGTGGGAGCACGGGTATGATGTTCCGTTCGTGGAGCGGATTGTCTATGTTTTCCTCCGTTGTTTTGCCGGAGATCGGACTTTGTTCGGTTAATGGCAAGTGGTACGCACCCCATCAAGGGGAGGGACGAATGGGCCACCTCTTGATGGGTAATATGATATTACAACGACAAGGCAGGAAGCTGGCGAGTCCGACGATTGCCGCTTCAACTGCAGAAGTACAACGACAGCGGCTCAAGGGGAGGGACGAATGGGCCACCTCTTGAGTCCGCAAAAACGACAATGCAGTAAGCTTGCAAGTCCGATGATTGCCGCTTCACCTGCACAGTTACAGCGACATGTGTCTGTTACCAAAGACACAGAAACAAGAACCCATTGTTTGAGTACCCTTGTTTGATTACCATTGTCGACGCCCATGGCATTCTGTCAGGGTACCTGTTCTGAGTTGTGTTCGATTTTCTTGTTCGCCCACCCTTCGGGGTGGTGTATGTTTATTTGTGTCGGTTGTCGAAAGACAACATGTACGATTTGTTTGTTGTTCACCCTTCGGGGTGATGTATGATTTCTTGTCGGCCGTCGAATGACGTAATGTTCGAGTACTGTTCCGACGCCATGTCCGAGTCAGATGTCTGGGCCCAAGAGTATATTATATACGGGTATATTTTGTTTCGTCTACCCAGGAAACTGGGTAGATGTGCGATTGGCGTCATCTTGCCCGCACATGAGAACGATTATACCACACCGTCTGCGTGTTCAGCAGGCTGGCCATGCAATTACGCCAACAGCAAGCCAGCTCCTGGGAGCGGAGAGCATTATACGATCTCCCAGGAGCTGGCATGATGGTACAAACAACACCATCTGCATGGTCAGCCTGCCGAACACGCAGCACGAACATTAGCCAGCCCCTGGGAGATGAGAACATTATATAATCTCCCGGGGGCTGGCACATGGCACAAAAGTTGCCATCTGCGTGTTCAGCAGGCTGGCCATACTACCTACATCAATAGCCAGCTCCTAGGAGTAGGGACATTATATGACCTCCTGGGAGCTGGCTACATGGTCAGCCTGCTGAACACGCTAATTCACAAACAAGACGCTAGCCCCTGGGAGATGCAAGCATTATATCATCTCCCAGGGGCTGTCAATATGGCACAAAAGCTGCCACCTGCGTGTTCAGCAGGCTGACCATACCACCTTCAGCAACAGCCAGCTCCTGGGATCCGAGAGCATTTCATAATCTCCCAGGAGCTGGCAAAATGGCACCAACAACGCCAGCTCCATGGTCAGCCTGCTGAACACGCAACACAAAAGTTAGCCACCCCCCGGGAGATGAGAACATTATACCATCTCCCGGGGGCTGGCAAAATGGTATACAATCTACCATCTGTGTGTTCAGCGGGCTGGCCATGCCACTTTGCAACAACACGCCAGCTCCTGGGAATGGGGGACATTATATGATCACCTAGGAGCTGGCTGCATGGTCAGCCTGCTGAATAAGTCAATTCACCAACAAGACGCCAGCCCCTGGGTGATGGGACCATTACATGATCTCCTAGGGGCTGGCAACAGGGACACCAACAAGACACCAGCTCCTGGGAGCGGGGAACATTATATGGTCTCTCAGAGGCTGGAAACGTGGCACAAACACGCTATAATGCCACCTGTATGGTCAGCCTGCTGAACACGCCAGTTCGCCAACGACAAGCCAGCCCCTGAGAGCTGGGAACACCAAATGACCTCCCCGGGGTTGGCAACATGGCACAAACACAATCCAATGCCGTCTACATGTTCAGCAAGCCGACCGTGCCAATTTCGTCACCAAGTGACAGCACGCCAGCTCCTGGGAGCGGGGAACATCATTTGATCTCCCAGGAGCTAGCATCATGGCAGAAGAACAAAATACAGCGAGAGCCGTACCACAGGGTCGGCTATGAGTGGACTGCACAAAGGCCCCAAGAGCAGAGCAACGACTACTTGGATGCCACCTGCATGGTTCGCCTGCTGAACATACCAATTTCAGCAACAACAGCCAGCCCCTGGGGGATGGGAACATCAAATGATCCCCTAGCGACTGGCAATATGGCATATAAAACAGCCAGCTCCTGGGATTTGGGACATCATTTAATCTCGCAGGAGCTGGAAAACACGATACTGAAGTATACGCCTTAGTGTGGCACGGTCACAAATTGGTGACCCCCGCGCATTTACCACGCTGACTACGCGGTTTCCGCGCTCGGCTAAATTCCTTGCCAGTATCAAAATTGTGTTTCGCGACCTTGAAATGTATACCGCAGTACCGTGTATTGTTCGCGGCTCTCGGAAGAGACCATGCCGACTCCGAGCAGCTAAAAAGATTGTACTGCGGTATACGGCTATCAACATGATTTTGAACACATACCCGATAGTTAGGCACTGGAGTCCTTGCTATCTTCACTTTTACAAGAAATCCCGATAACAATACACGGTATGCGACTCGGATGAGAATCTTTTCGTGGAGCCTACGAATACCAAGGCGAATTTCTAAGCCCGGAAGATGCCGCCTACACAGTCAGCAGGCTGACTGACCATAATCCACCAATGACGGAACGAGCCACGCAGGAGCTGGCGTCACCCACTCCACTTCCCGCTGAAAGAAGATCACTTATCTCCATACCCCCTCGACATATTGTTCCCATCGTTCTTGAAAGTCTCCTCTCACTTTAAGGAGAGACGCATCGCCTTGCTTCTGACTTGCATTCTTGCGACAATCCTCATTTCACTCCATCGCCATGTTTGTGCGCTCAGTCTTGCTGGGTGGCGCCGCTGCTCTTAGCGCCAGTGCCATGCTAGTCGTCCCCGAGATGGAACCTAAAGTCGATATTATTGAAGATGGATTTGTGAATATCCACCCTATGCTTTTGGAGGATGTTCATCATGCGATTGTTGACCTGCCCTGCTCTGAATGTCCTCTCCGTGAAACCAACGACGAAGGTGTTGTTAGCTGGACGGAAGGCAAGCCATCATCTCTGGTAAACATGACAGAATCCATTTTATTCATCCGAACCGACTAACAAACCCCAATAGACTCTCGAATTCTCGATCGAAGACAGCCGCCTGCTGGCCAACGGCCGCCAAATATTCCCACCGGCCCCGCCCATCCCAATTCTTGCGGTCCAACAAAATGAAGAGGGAGAGGACTCCGCCCCCATGCCTGTTGGATATGCGCTTGAAATCATGCCCATGGCTGCACCATCGGATGAGCCGGGCTACGAACTCCTGGATATTCGATTCACTGTTCTTGACCTGGAGACCCACCCAGTCCCTGTCGATACCGTTGCGATTACCGTTCTACAGGATCCCAACGGCGAGCTCTTCATCGCTCGGACTGAAATCGAAAACACTGCCCCTGCCTCCGACCGTTTGTCTTGGAAGGAGTGCCACGGCAAGGCCAAATGCCTGCAGGAACTTCTGGTCTCTCGCATTCGGGGCCTCTTGTCTGGTGCCAAGGCTCGCGTGATGGGCATGGCCAAAGCCGGCCACAAGAGCTGCCATGGCAAGCACAAGGGCAAGACAATGGGCCACCACGGAGAACACGAAGAAGGCCATGACGGTATGCCTTTCCCTCCCCCACCTCCTTTCGAGGAAGAGGGCTCTGGACGTGAAAAGTTCGGCCCCGGCGGCCACCATGGCCACGCCCACGGCTCCGCTCGTCCCCACCATCACCACCCCCACCACGGCGCTTTCGCCCGCACTTTCTCTCGCATTGTGCACTTTATCGTTGTCCCCGCTATTTTGGGTGTCCTGGCTGGATTGACCGCTAGTGCCATTGGCATGCTGGTCGGCCAGGCCGTGGTTTTCCTCTGGCAACGCTACCGCGGCACCACTGCTTCAGAGCACAAGGCCGCCTGGGAGGACGGCGAGGCCTGTGAAAAGCAAGGCCTCATGGCCATCCCTCGCTCTTCTGAGGAGGTCCTTCCTGAATACACTGAGCCTTCTGAGGCCCGGGGATCACTTGATAAGAACTAAAGAAAAAACAAAAACAAACCAAAAAACCAAAAAAAAAAAACATATTGATGTTGTCTTCCAATCGAGGCCCGCTGTCTTTTGTTCGAGAGCCGCCCAGTCACACTTTGAGTCTCATCTAGGCTTTCCTTTCTACACCCAACAAAAACAAATACGAAAAAAAAAAATACAAATACAAAGGCAATTCTTGAAATCGTCTATTGAGTCACCTTTCAAGCCATTTTTCGCCCAAGACCCATTACCAGCCAGCTGGACTGACCTTTCAATCTCTTTCTCTGAACAAGACAGATCCCTTGGAAAAGACCAAGACCAAGATCACAAACAAGACCAAACAGAAACAAGACCAAAATAACGAACAACACCAAGCACAGCATCAAACCAAAGCAAAATTAAAACAAGCGCCACAAGAACCAAAAAAGATTCCACTATCCTTGAGCAACAGCCACTGCCAGCCAGACTGAGCTTTCCATTCATTTGCCAACCCAATAGGTCAGAAACACCGAGCCCTCTGACGCTTCAGGGTCATCGACAAGAACAAACAACAATCCCAAAAAAATCCACAAAGTTCTGCTGTCGTTCGCCCGTGGCCACAACCTGTCACACTAGACTTTCCACTTTTTTCACGGCCAAAATTCACATTCTCCATTCAATGCTGAAGCCCGAGTCACTCGACAAGAACAAAAACCAAAAAAACTCCAAAAAAAAACAGTTCCGCTGTCTTTTGCCCTACGACCATCACTAGCCAAACCAGGCTCTATCTTTTTTCTCCACGGCCAGTGCTTCTGAAATGGCTCTGACACCCAAGAATCACGGGACAAGAACAAAAACCAAGTTCCGCTGTCTACTGATTAAGGGCCAATGCCACTTGCACAGTCTGCACAGTGCTGAATCAATGTCATGTGCTTGTTCGCTCGGACTGGGCTATCCCACTGCCAATTTCCAATGGCCAATGATTGCCTTGGGCTTGGTGTTGTTCAAATCTTGTTTTGTTTCAATTCGTCTTGTTGCTCTTGGTCTTGCTCATATCTTGTTCTATTCCTAAATCCTGTCTTGTTCCAATCTTTTCTTGCTCCCATTTCACCTACACCTTTTTGATTCCAATATTTTCTTTCACTCTCAAGTTAAGCTTCTCAAATCCTGTTCTATTCTCAATTTTTGTTTGGTTTCAATGTGTTTCTTTTGCTCGCATGTCAAGCTTGGACAAGTGTTTTCAATTCCCAATTTTAGTTCCACGATATATGTTCGTGTTTTCTCCTGTCAGGCTTGTGCAGTGTTTCTTGTGCAGTGTTTATATCCATGTCAATCAAGCCTCATAAATTGAAATATCTCTAGTTCTTAAGCTTTTCTCTGTAGTATAGGATCGTAGAATTGTAGTCCACTGCACTGACTGGTAATCTACCCTGACAGTGAAGGATATTGTAAAGTATAGGCCTTAAAATGGCATACAATGTCATGTATAGCCCTTGAAATGTAAATACTACAATACCTTTGGGTGTCTTCTGCATATGTCTTTCCTCCTTGTAGCTATTGGTCCACCGTGCAGTTTCCACAATCCCAAAGGCCAGAACCAAGGAAAGATGAATTCGTACAGAAGACCTTTCTATGTATACCCTTTGAATGCTGTGATGCCAAGCTATGGATAAGGCTGAGGACAGTCACGTGAAACCAGCATCATCACGCCCCCTCTTATCAATCCGACAACAACACCCGACGCAATCGTCTTGTTCTGCAGGCCTAATCCTCGGCCAAGGATGATTTAGCTTGTACGATGACCTTGAAGCTCCAATTTAAATTACGCACGGGCTTTTTTTCCTATTCCTAGCCCGGATCTGCTGGATTCGAAGTCGCCTGTAGCTTGATCCCGACATCATCGGTTATCGGCTTCAGGACATTCTCACAAATTCCCACGTTCACCTCTCCAACATGATACCGTGGTCCTCCTTCGTTCAGAAGGCCCAGAGCCTGATTGACCCTGCAAATTTCAACATTCCCGCCCTATCCTCACCCGATCATAATCCCTCCAAGGCATCGCTGTTCCGGCAACAATTCCGCCTCCCTGATTCACAGAACCCGCTTCAAGAGATCACCGCTGATCTCGTTCTACCACTACCAAATTCCTCGGCAAATCAAGGAGATGGCTCGCGCAGGGTTGACCGGGCGGGAAATACATACAACGGACGTCTGCATCTAAGTGAACGTTTCATCTGCTTTTCAACCCAGCCGACGAGCTTCATTCCTTCTGCCACAGCAAGTGCCTCAACCACTTGGACTGGCCAGACACACGGCACGGGGCCGTCCGGCAATGGATTCATTCTCCCGCTATCCTGCATACGACGTGTCGAACGCCTTCATAGCGCCAACCATGTTTTCTCCCTGGCACTCACAACATGGAATGGTTTGCTCAATAAGCCACAAGAACCCAACTTCGCCCCTCAACGCCTCATATTGCAGCTTGTCGGTAGCAGACAGGCCTGCGAGCGATTCTGTGACACGCTGAAAAAAGGCCTGCGGGAAGGAATGAAGGAGGTTGACAGCTTGCGGAGCGTCGTCTCGGATTGTTATTCGGAATATTTGCTCTCAGGCGCAAAGGGAAAGGGACAAGAAGGGAATGAGGCTGATACTCGTCAGCCCCCAGATGCGGGGCTAGGCCTGATTTTCCGCTACCCTGGTGATGCACGCAAACTGCGTGACCGCAGCAAGATGAGACTTTGGGGCGAATATTTCAGAGGTAAAGAGACTTTTATCTTTTTTAGATTAGATATTCCGGCATCTGACTGATATCCTCTAGAAAATGGTCGCAATGCCACGTTGGTTCGCCAACCAACCTTCCACAAGCTAATCAGAGTTGGTTTGCCAAATCGGTTACGTGGAGAAATATGGGAGCTTACATCCGGTTCTCTGTTCCTTCGTCTACACTCTCCGAAGCTGTATCAACAGACATTGGCCAAATTTGAGGGACAAGAATCCCTTGCTATCGATGAGATTGAGAAAGATTTGAATCGCAGTCTACCAGAGTATCCTGGATTCCAGAGCGAAGAAGGCATTGGACGCTTGCGACGAGTTCTCACTGCCTACAGTTGGATTGACCCGGAGATCGGGTATTGCCAAGCCATGAACATTGTGGTTGCTGCATTATTGATGTATGTTTAGAATATCAAGTCGCCAAGGGTGTCTGCTAACTTGACTAGATACACGTCAGAGGCCCAGGCCTTTTTCCTTCTTTCTGTGCTGTGTGGCCGTCTCCTTCCCGGTTACTATTCAACAACAATGTATGGCACACTGCTCGACCAGAAGGTCTTCGAGTCTCTAGTCGAGAAAACAATGCCAGTCCTCTGGGATCACCTCACCAAATCAGATGTGCAGCTCTCTGTGGTATCGTTGCCATGGTTTCTCTCCCTCTACATTAACTCTATGCCGCTCGTCTTTGCTTTCCGTGTCTTAGATGTGTTCTTCTTAGAAGGGCCAAAAGTCCTCTTCCAAGTCGGTCTTGCCATTCTCCGAGTTAACGGCGAGGAGCTTCTCGAGACACAAGATGACGGGTCGTTTATCTCTGTCTTGAAGTCATATTTCTCACGATTGGATGAATCGGCCCACCCGAGATCAGAGAACCCCAAGCTGCGGGCCATTACTAGGTTCCAAGAATTGATGGTTGTTGCTTTCAAGGAGTTTTCTGGCATCACTCACAGCACGATCACCGAGACCCGCGAAAAGCACAAGGGTGCTGTGCTAGAAAACATCGAGACTTTTGCAAAGCGTACTTCTATCCGCAATCTCGGACCCGAAAGCAAACGCCTGAGCGTGGATGATCTTGGAACGATATACGACCGCTTCTATGAAACTTTGTACCAGTGGGAACAGCACCAGAGAGTTATCGAGGAAGAGACGAGGCGCCAAGAGAGGAAGAAATCCCAACGCCTTTCCATGCTTGCTCCTCCTGCGGATACCCAAGTTGGCCGCGTTGGTCTTGGACCTAGCCCTACACATATGGATTATGATGCTTTCCGGGAGTTTTTAGCCGCCACATCCAAATGGGCGGTCGCTGACTCCCCTGGGCCCTCGAGGAAAGAATCCTCATCCGGGAAATCGGCATTGTGGGCGAACCGCAGGCAGCCAGCTGACCATGAGTTCATGCAACGCCTCTACCGCAAGTGGGGCACAGACCCCGAGGAGGGATTGAATCTTCAAAATGTGGTAAATGGTCTCGCCCGGCTGAAGGGATCCCCTGACATCATGAACAACATCAACTATTTCTTCGACCTGTATGATGACAATGGAAATGGCCAGGTCGATCGTGAGGGGATCCTCAAAATATCCGAGGCGCTGTTGTTCCTCTCCCGGCGTGGATTTGAGGGCACCATCACGGCCACTCCATCTGTAGAAAATTTGAACTCGTCGGGAGACCGCGAGCACCCCGAGAACTCGCTCACTACGGACGAGAAATTCCTCGGTAGTGTCAGCGCATTCATCCGTCGCTGCTTCGAATACGCCGACCCCAGCCACCCAGAGAACCAAAAAACAGACCAGCAAGATGCAACGGCAGAGGCAACTGAGAAGTTAGATTCATTTGCCATTGGCGACGACGATGACGACGAAGAAGAAGAAGAAAACCTGATTGATATTGATGATGCCAAGTCCACCGACTCTCCAGCACCAGACGCAACCCCCCAGTCAGCCAAGTCTACCGCCGCCGAATCAGACAGTAACGACCATAACCGCTCAGCATCTGAGTCTGCCAACCCCGCTCTCGACCCTAATAATCCCCTACACATCACACTCCCCACTTTCCGAATGGTTGTCCTGGCCGACGAACTGCTAGAGCAGTTCTTTGAATCCTACTTCCCTCAATCCTTCCACCTCTCCGACCACCCCCACCCCGCAGCTCTAGCCGCATCATCCTCAATGTCATCCAACCTCACAACCTTCTCCAACCTCGGCAGTATCCGTCCCCACGGATTCACCGCCGGCTCAGCACCCGTCGCCGGCGCCTCAGGAGGCATCGTGCCGCCAGGCAAGGGCCTACGCGGCGTCCTCGACAACATCGTCTCGGACGGAATCCGCATGGCCGCCGAAGTCAAAAAGCGAATGGACGAGGCGCAGCGCGATCTCGAGCGCAACGCCCTCGGCCGCGAGGAAGAAGAAGACGACGATGACGATGACGACTATCCCCGTCGTGAAAACACTGCCGCTGCCATCCCTGGCGGTATCCCCAGCTGGGGCGCTGGCGCATACGGCGCTGATCGGGAGCGTCGTAGCGTTGTCCGTGACGCTGACCGTGACCTCCTTGAAGGAGCCGAGGTACTTGGCGGTGGAAAAGAAGAGAGAACTTCTCTCTTGGACGGAAAGGATGATGCGAACCACGCTCCTCGCAAGGTCTCTAGCTCTGCGACTTCTGTTAAGGGTCGTGGTTCTTCCACAGTCCGCGATGGCGAGGTTATTAGCAAGCTCGTCGAGTTTGACTCATGATATCCTTGCATACTGTCTTATGTCATATACGGTTGATCGCCATCTCATATGTTTTCTTTTTTCTCATTGCCGATCCCTTTGTTAGATCATCATGCAATCTTGTACTACAACAACCCTTGGTTTGGATGTTTCAATTCATTGTCCGATTGCGTGGTTCCCCTCGGATTAGAACCTGGATTTTTAGATCCCTGTTAGAAAGAACTCTACTGCTGGATCATTTCTTGTTTATTGGACATATAGATTCTATGTAGCACTCTTCGTACATGTACCAAATTCTAGTTATATGGTATTTGCAATTCACGTAAATATGTCAAGATCAAAAGATAGATTGGAGACCTATATGTTTCCACCAACTAAATAAAAAATTCATGAGGGCAAAGTAGCCCATGAAACAAAGGTGTTCTGAAATCAGAGAATCGTCAAGTCATGAGATGTAATGACGTTTTCTATGTACAACATTATCATCAGGCAGGCTGGAACAACCCCAGTGGGTGGAAGCGATCAATCATTACCAGGCCTTCGAAGTAGAAGTGGAAAGGCATTGTGTGATCACGACGCAAGAGAAGAAGAAAAAGGGTATAAAACAAGCACAGGAATGAAGAAACGGGGCACCGTCCATAGAGAAAAAGGGTAACCACGGCGGAGAATATAAGGCCCAAAAGTAGAAAGGGATGAAGAGGGGGGCGAGGCGAATGAAAGGTGCACGAAAATGTGAAGAAAAGGGGTAAGCTGCAAGTGGCAGATGCAAGCTCCAAGAGAAGTATGAAATCCAAAAAGAAAACAAGATGTGAATCAGACCAACCCGACGACGGCTAGCTAGGTATTGGTCTAGTCTTTTTGCCCCTCATTCTCGAGAAGCTCCAAGACAATCTGACTGCGCTCATACTCCGGGTGTTGCATGCAGATTTTGACCGTGTTACCCATGCTCGCGGCCGCGGCGCCGTTAGTGGCGTCGGAGAAGCCGCTGGCAAGACCCGTCGAACCTCCAGTGTGACCCTGTGGGTTTCCATCGAGCGAGCCAGGGACCTTGCTGCCATCGTCGATGCAGACGACATTGTGGCCGGGGATAACCTGGCGTAAGCGGCCGTTCATTGCATTGCGGACTTCGACGAAGTCCTCGTTGAAGAGAATTAGGAACTTGCCATAGAGACAGGCTGTGTGTGCACTGCCCACGAACTCCATGACTACACTGCGAGAGACGTCGCCGTGCTTGTTGACGTACACAGCGCACTGCTGGTAAGCTACTAGGAACTCGCTCTCACTGAGACGGAACATGCCTAGTGGCTTGAGCCCGTTGATGCGATTGGCGATGCTGTTTAGGGTATCGTGTGCATCTTGAGTATCGTTGGAGCTGAAGTCTGGGACGGACCATGAGAGTTTCTTGTCAAGGGTGAGAACTTCAATACCCTTTTGAGTTGAGATGGCGAGTGAGGAGTGGAACATGTTGATTCGGTAGGTCTCGGCTGGGATGTAGAACTCGTCGTAATCGCGGAAGAACTCCGTTTTCGAGCGGCGTGAGAACAGGCTGCTCTTATTTGTGGATGATTTTTGCAGGACGGGCTCGAGAACCTAGATTTTGTGTAAGTTCGCTGTTGTTGTATTGAGTTCACTGCAACTGTACATACCTTGAATGTAGATGATAACCCCTCACGCTTTTTGTACAGAACCAAGTACCGGTCCTTCAGACGACCAGCTGCAAAGAAGCCCACTTCACGGGATCCAGACAGCTTCTGCGGAGCACGTCGAGCAGAATCTTGAGATGACTGGGAAGTCTTCCCATTAGCGGGACAGACCACGTCGAGGTGGTATGCAATCAAGGACCGATCTGCAATCAACAACAACAGATTGAAATCCTCAAAGACAGCAACTTGTGTGACCCGCGTGATAGGAATAGCCCTATACCAACCCCGCGGGTTATTGAGCTCAGACATGTACAGTCCATACTCCGTGCCGATTGCACACATTATGCGCCCAGGCGGCTGTTGGAACACCGTGGCACAATTGACCGCAGTCTTGGATAACGCTAGGGGACGAGTCTTCGTGCTTTCATATTGCTTCTCAACTTCTTTGATCGCACGATGGAGAGGGGTTCCCTTGATGGTGACACTTTTAGAGCCGGGTGTGTGATCAGAGTATGCGAACGCAGTGTCCGCAAGCACACGCAGTCGGAATGGCTCAGCATTTTGCGAGAAGAGAGCAGCAGCATGCTTCGTCTTCGCTTCGATGATCTTTTGGCACCATTCCAGGCGGCTTTGTGCTGAGAAGGCGTAGAGAGTATATGTTCCGGTTTTGCCCAGATGCTTGATTTTGAACGGATACAGGATCTTGTCGTCCTTTGAGTTCTCAAGGGCCCCATTTGATGCGCCAGACCCTGTGTGGGCAAGAGGGCTGCCGGCACCTGCTTGGGAGGGTGTGACAGTCGAAACTCCCCTGACGGATGATTTGACCACGGGATCATCGTCGGTACTTTCCAGGCCCAATAGGTCCATTGGGATGGGCAGTTTTGAGATATCGTATCGCTCGTACTTCACTGCCCGGTCGCGCATCGTGAATATCTTGGCAAGAACAAGATAATGATCGAACAGGATGGCGTGTGTATCGACGAGGAATCTTGTGCGGGTTCCAGGACGTTGCAGCTCGCCTCGATGGATGATCTGTCGACCCAAGTGTTCGAGATTGAGTTCAACTTCCTTCTTCATGTCGGGTCGCAATTGCAACTTGGATGCCAGTTCCATCAAGTCGGCCTTCTTGTTCATCTCTCCCACTTTGTTGTCACATTCCAGCGCCACGACCTTGATCTCTTCAATGGCCTGTGCCAGATTTGTCTTCTCTTCGGTATCCTTGACCATATTCTTGTGGACAGTCGCCAACAGAAGAGTATACCGCTGGATTCTGGTAATCGGAGCTTTGAGATAAGTATCCCAGCTAAGGCGATTGGACAGTTTGTGTTCCCGCGCTTGGTTCAGGAACTGTTTGAAGTGCGGGTTGCGCTCAGCCTCCTTGCGCACAAGATAGTTTGCAGTTGGGAAGGTTGCAGCATAGTCGATGTAAACATTCTTAGCTTTGCGAATCCATTCCCGGAAGATGTCACTGAATCCAGAGATGAAAGGCCCTTGTTCTTTTTGACGGTATTTAAGCTGTGCCAATAGGAAATCCTCGTTGACTCTCTTCACGGCATCGACCTTGCCAAACACGTCGGCCAAGAATTTGGGCAACCGCTTCACCGGGATTATGGAAGGATTCATCTTAGCTAATTGATCGCGATACAGTTCTCGTAGGACATCCAGTTGCGAGATGTAGGAGTCTTCTGTAGTGACAATCTCGTGCAAATTGTTCTGTCGATCGATCTCTTTCCTAGGATGAGCTTCCCAGACCTCCTTGGGTACCTTGTAGAAAGTAACCCAGTCCTCGATCTTCTTCTGCGGTGCCATCATCTGTGCCTTGAGGTTGACCTTCTTCAGTGTCCGCATACAGTGATGCGAGTAGCACCGAGCGGAACTATCAGTATCTTCAATGTGCATCTCATGTAAGTGGAGCCTGGGAGAGTAACATCCAGTGCCAGTGATCTGGAACAAGATACCCGAAAGAGTGCCTGAGCCAAACTTGACCCATTCTTCTTCTTTGACCAATGCACCCCCTTCAAGCATACCGCTCACAACTCGAGCAGCCAGTGTCTCGGCATCAGCAATATTCATGGTGGGGACTTTGTGAGTGAACAACGCGACCATGGCATCGGCAATTGTTTGCTCTCTGAGATCTGTCTCATCCTCACTCAGATCTTTAATCCAGGACAAAAGAGAACTCAAAGCCCACGGCTCGCTACACTTCTTGAATTGTTCCGATGACAGCTTCGCGGGATGGAACTTCTTGCGCCGGCCAGCCGGGATGCTTGGCAGATCTAGCGTCATAGCGGCTACTGCAGCCGCCGTTGGGTCTATATGAGGCAGGTCCTTTTGCTGAAGCTGCAAGAGAAGTTCTTGCTGCTGCTGCCTGTATCTGAGCCGGTCCGCATCGGTCTTCGATCTGATGGGTGCATCAGTACGAGGCCCAATAGGAGTCGACAAAGATGACGACCGCGGGACTTGAGACGGGCTCAACAGAGCATCACCATAAGAATCCGCAGAAGTTGGCAAGGAGGGGTGGTGATACTGTGAATAACTATCCAAGTCATCCAGCTGCTCCGAGTGGCGGTTATAGGTGCCCGCAGGCATCAAATGTGACACAAGATCAACATTACCCGCAGGCTCAACGGGTGCAGGTGGTAATGGGCGCATTCCAGGGTGGAAGAACAGATCTTCGTGTGCGGATCGGTGGGGACTCTCGTCGTCGGATTGATCTCCAGAATGGGTATGATCATATGGTGTCTCTCCTTCATCGCCATAGTCAAAGCTCATCCGTCGGGAATAGGCATCGGGTGCCGATAATCCTCCTGTACCACTGGCATCTACCCTGGCATCGGCTGGCGTATGATGGAGGCGTCTGGCGTAATCATATGCGATAGGCGGGTGCTCGTATTCATTATAATACTCACCACGGTCATCGCGGGACACATCGCTTCTGAATGAACCGGATGTGCCTGGAAATCTGTTGCCCGCAGCAGGGTCCGAGTGGTCTTCCGAATTGTAAAATGTCTCATCGCCATATGGCATGTTTGCTTGGTAGCCACCTCCGTAGTGTGCTAGGTCATGAATGGAATCGTTGTCTCCATTGGGGTCAGAGTGTGGCGAATACCCTCTTGGTGATATGTTGGATCCACGTGAGCTGACAATTGAGGCATTGGTCTCACGTCGCATCCGCCCTTTCTCTCGCTCCTCACGCGCTATGTCTTCTTGCATCATAATCAAACCAGCAGTAGCTTCGGGATCGCTTTCGTCAATGTATGCATCATAATTCACAGTCTGCCCCGTGCCTGTCTCCATGTTGCCATTAGTGTGGGTGTGTTCCTCATCAGGCGAGAAGTGCATGCGTGAAGCAGAGCTAGCATGGGATGCTCTAGAACTGTGACGCCGAGCAAAGTTCTGAGAGTCCAAGGCTGCAGCCTCATCCTGTCTGAGCACATCTTCATATGCCATGGGAGCTTCCGCCGGCCATCGATTACCATTTGCCCCAGCTTCATCGACCGGGGGCCCAGGAAGAGGTCGGGATTGGGGGTGTCGATTCAAGGTGTCAGTTCGCCTCGGTTGTTGTTGGGACAAGTCTGACTGCACAGGGGGCGTCGGTAGGGTTCGCCCTGCCCCGGAATGAGATACACTTGGCTGCCTGCCATACAGGCCATTTGCATGAGTCTGATGAACTGGAGGCGCCGGTGGCTGCTCTTCGAAGTAACCGCTTGGGATCGCCGGAGTGTACTGGGGAGATGGCAGATCATACGCAGGCCCTTGTGAGTTGCTATAATAAGGACGCGGTGCAGGCGGAGGCATATGCATTGTGCCCGGGGAGCTTGACGGCACATAAGAAGGCGAGGGGTTCGGTGACATGGGTTGGTACGAACGTCCTCCATACGGATGATCAGCGGCTCTCGGTGGCGGAAGCGGTGGTTGTTGGGAGAATCCGTAAGATTGGGGAGTCGGCGGTGTCTGCCCGTAGTGTGAAGTGGTGCTCGGCCTTCTAGGTAAAACCGGAGAACTCAGTCCCGAAACTGCGGTAGACTGGTATGCCGCGGGATTATATGGTTGGTGGCCCGAGGCTGGAGCGGTGTAAGTATTGCTGGCGCCAGTGTACGTATGGGGGGTATATGCGAGGACTGGTTGCGACTGCGTATGTGGAAGGACGTATTGCTGTGGGTTATAGGCCGGCTGGGACGAGGGTGCTCCAGAGTATTGGTATTGATACGACATGGTGGAGGTTTGCGAAGAAGCGCGAGTCGGCGACATGCGCGACATGGCATCCGAGGAAGTTCGCGAATATCTGGAGTCTCTGTCGTCTTCAAACCCTCCCTGCGCAGCGTTGTAGCTACCCTGTCCCGCGCTGCTACCATAGCCACTACCCTGTGTTGAATACTGTCTGTTTTCTTCGGTCGCTCTCATATTCTGGGCCTGGGCAGGGTTGAAGAATCCAGAATCATCCCCAGCATTGTAACTTGGCATCCTTCGAGGCAGGTGTTGGTCTGGCGCGGGATTTTGGGACGAATAAGCGTCATAGTGGGTGGTGGACGATTGGACAGGGGCTTGTGGGTTTGTAGGCTGGCCATAGTATGCCTGTTGGCCGTTTGGATATTGCGACATGGCTTCGGAGGGGTGAGGTTTGGACCAGATGTTGACTCGGCTCGGCTTGACTCGACGCGCCCAGGATTGCGCGAGAGATTGTTTAACAGGACCGAGGGGTCTAGTATCGGGCGCTCAAGTGAATGGCAAAACGAGTGACTAGTTCAGAGCAAATCAAACTGATTTGAATGAGGGGAACGACCACGCGGGCCGGTAACACGCTGCCGAAGAGCTGGCTCTGGGCATCCCCAATGAAACCTTAGAGCGCGATATACTAGGCTTGGTAATAGGGAAACCAAGTCTAGCAGATATGCAAAACCGGGAGATGTTTTGAGGGGGAAATATGTGGGAGGTGAGTTGGGATTCCATCAGCTGCGCCCACGCTAGTCGAGGTACCGTCTCCACCGCCAACGGGGTTCACCACCTGCCTGCACTATGCCTATTGTACTCGGTACAAGGAGAATGATATGGATATGAATATGAATATGGTGGACATCCACGTTGTCTGTAAGTATTTCCATTATTTTGAATCTATGGTATGTGGATTTTTTCTTATGTACGATATGTAATATATATATATATATAAATATACAATATACGAGATCTCTTTACGACCTTCAGCTTATTACTCCGTAATTGGCGTTTATTCCCCGGGATTAGGGGTCCAGGTCATCACAGGTCATACATAGAAAACTCGCTTGCACAAAGTATGCTTTTTTACTGCCTTCACATACACCTAAAAGGATATCTCAAATGACACCTCAAGTGATATCTAAAAAGATCATCTGAAAAGGTATCACAAGGCAAACGCGACCGACTATTCTTGTCATATATAAGTACATGCCCTCTTTTGTTTTACTAAGTGATAACAAGGTCAAACATTATATATCCATAGATGCCATTGGGAAAATTATAGTGAACCCCAATAGGTAATAGGGGGGCGATGAATCCTAGAACATGAATAATTTAATCATGGCCCCCACCTAGGCAATTCTCTCGTATTCTTCTTTTTTAGAGGCGAGGCTGAGAGGCTGAGTGAACCGTATTTGGCCCCACTGCGTAGATTGCATCCACAACCACATATGCAGTGACTAGACTTGGGCAACAGTATATTTTTGCCTAAAATGACTCCAGACATTTGAGGGCATCTAGAAGGGCTTTCGAGAAACAAAAGTAATTGATGGTCGATCAAAGGTTATACGTAGGAAAGTCGTTTTCACTAATTAAGCTTCTTGTTGATAATGTGGTTATAAAATACACCCAACTTATACATAGAACTTATACATAGAAACAAACGGCTAACAGTCTAGGAATTAAAGGGAAAGAAAGGAAAGGATTGGAGAGATAGAACACCGAAACAGACTATCAACAAACACAATACCCATCCTTAATAAGAAAAAGGGTCATCAAACCACTCCAGGGAGACATGGCTATTGAATAGTTGCCACATCAACGAATTATCAGGTGCATAGCTTCCATCACTGGGCGTTTGCAACTGCTGAGGGTATGCTCCAGTGATATCCATATACGGAGAGCCAGCCATCATGAGATTTGCATGCTCATTAGTACTAGACGGATGGTCATGCCAAGTGCCAGTCATTGAAGGGTACAAAGTAGGGACTTTGGCCTGCGGGCCCATGCGCTGCTTGGCTTGGATCAATGGCACGCAGAGATTCTGCAAGTAGTCCAGAAGTTTCAGCAATTTTGAGATGTATGGACTTGCGGCGAATTGAGACAGGCTTTGCGTGATGTCTTGCAGTAGAGTGTAGTCCTCCATATCTAATTCTCCAATGATGTTGCAGAAAAGAACGAAGAATGGACTTAAGGGGTAAAGAAGAACAGTCCTAAGGAAAATGCACATATATTAGTGGGAGCACTGGTGAAACTCGAAGTAGACTAACTAACCATGTTAGGAATGTGGGATAAGGATCCACGAAGCCCGGGGTATCCGCAAGGTTCTTCTGAAGGTGATGCAGTGCCCGGAGGGATTTGCGAGAATACGACACACATTCCTTGTGTGTCAAAGGAGAAAAGGAACATTTTAAGCGTGATCGAAGAATATCAACCAGTATCGCGTAATAACAAAATTCACATGAAATCCAATCCGAGGCGATACATTCTGGTGCGGAGGCTCGACTCTAGAAAGATAGGTTAGCCCGAAGAAAGAAAAGCATCGAGTCAAACCCACAGATTGTATTTTTGAATGTATGGCTTCCATTCGCTCTTGGAGTCTTGAATGATTGGCGATTATTTGGCGAGTGTTATCCGCCATCCCGCAATTCAGTAGCTCTCCTTGAACCTGAGCTAAATCCAACAGAACTCGTATTAATGGGAGATGGGGTAGAGATATGTCGCCACTAATTAGACACGTGGGAGAGATGCGAAGCTCCGGCAGCGACAGTGGTCGATAAAGAAGGGTGCTCAGAGTTCTGTCAAGGTAAAAGCACCAGCATACAGCGCTATGGATCTCTTCATCGAGGCTTGAATTCCCAAGCGGATTGCAGATTTCATGATAGCCCAGAGCGGTAATCAGACGAGCAGCGTATGAGTTGAGAATCCAGCATTGATTCATGTTGCCAAGATACTGCATGAGGAATGCCTGTTCGATGGTTGTCAATAAAAGACTTGCCGTTGAAGGAGGGATGGCGACATACAGCAGATATTAACGACTGGACAAACGGAAGAGTTGGTGCATTCAAAAAATTGAGACTTTTGAGAGCGCGAAAGGCATGCGTTTCATATAATTTCTTGGACTTCAGAAATTGTGCGTTGATGCGGGGATCCTTGTATGCTCTCGGTTTTTGATAGAGATGGAAGATGGCCTTCACATAAACGCATATGCAATACTGATAGAATACCTGCCCATGCTCATAGCCATCATCACTGAGAATGGTTGAAGCCATCTTCTCCAGTGTTTTATCCGAGATGTGGTCCGGCCATTGTACGCAGCTAGCACGTCCCTCGGCAGTTGTTGGCTCTGTGTTGTTATCAGTGCCTGCATTAGGAATGGAGATGGCTTTTTTTCATATACCTGGAAGAAGCATGTAAAGCAGCTCTGGTGATGGGGCAATAAATGGACCAGAATGTTGAAAGTCTTCATGCGACACTTCTAACGGCGAAGATTTATCGGCAATTGAAGTTCTCCTCTGCCAAGTAACATCCACGAATTGCAGGGCAGATTTGAGAATTGCCTTTCGTTCACGGTCCATGTGCTCATTGCCATCGAGCTCTCCTTGTATCACAACTCTGGCCTTCTCTGCATGGTGTGTGGCCGATCCAATGGCACACTCATTCTGAGCAGGTTGGGAAGCAACTTCTATGGGCGAGGCATGATCTAATCTCCTTTTTTTCGATGGTGTATCTGCATTATAGTAATTTGCAACACTTGGTGTAATGATGTTTTCAATGCCCCTAATCGATCAATCAATAGGGGTACGGAAGTAAAGAAGAATGGCAATCATACTCTGAGACTGTTCTTTCCAAAGTTAACAATCTTTCCCCGAGAGCAGACAGTCTATTATTAGATTTAGTAAGCATGTATAATGATAGAGTCATATGAAAACATACGCCGATGTCGATTGCCGGCGAGGTCGTCGAGCTCTTGTACGACTGCACTCAACGCCTGCATCGGTACAATTCGCACAATGTAGTTGCTTATCGCAGCGAACCTATTAGAAATATCAGTTCTTGGCCAGTAAACAGACTCAATGAACTCCTTTAACCTTTCTCGAGTGGCAAAGGTCACACTAGTATCATCAGTATACAAAATCCGAAAGCCATGTGGTGGCACTCACAGCTCGCAACACGTCGTCACTCATTTAGTAGGTATATTCGCGAACACGTCGAATTGGTATCTATGTGTTAGAGCTATAAAGACCCTTCGGCATTTCTAGCGCCAAATATGAAGGAGAAAAAAGTAGTGTAGATTGCTCGGCGCTTGCGGAGGCCGTGTGCGGAGGCCGCGGAGCCCACCATACAGGACCCACCAGTAGCAAGGCAAGGTCCTGTCGGGGGTGGATCTCCGTACATGTTTTTATATTTCTGCTTCTTCCTTTCTCCGCTCCATTTATTCATTTGTTCTACTGGTGAGTTACGGGTATAATCACCCTACACGCGTATACAAGGAGTACTGTTTTAGTTTATACGTGTAAAGAATAGTTGAAGTAATTTAAAACATACGATATGCTTTAGAACACGGGTTTTGCAAAAAAAGAAAATGAGTGGGACGCGCGAAGCCGCTTAGTCAAGGTCTTCAGAGCCTTTTTCCTTTTTCGATCGGCATTCCGACCGAATCAGGAAAGCACGTAGATACCATGTGTGACGACATGATTTTTGGGTATTTACATGGATGTAAAGTTGGGTTTGTTTTCCAAAGAAAAATATCACAGCAAAGATGAAACATGTATCTACCTACCTTGCCCTAAAATTGAGATTATCAAGAAAAGAAAGCCTCGAATAAGATACGAATAATATTTGGTAGCATGGCAGTGGCTGTTGAGTGATCTCGCTGCGTGGATATAACTGATAGAAAGCACACAATAAAAAATATAAACAGTAGGGTATATAGCCAAAGTAGCAAAAGTAGCAAAAACATGACCTGGGTATATCATAGAAATATTCGTAACAAAAATAGAAAGGTTAGGCCGGCAATAAGTACCATGGTAGATATAGATAAGGCCGTGGTACTCAAGTCATATGAATCAGCAAGCAGGAGTGGGAAAGATGTTTCGAGATCGTGTTGGCCGGCAAAAAAGTAATGTCATTTTCCATCATAGATTTGGTCGGGTGTGAGTGAGAATTGGCCTTTCTGGATCTCTCTCGCATCAACATGGTCGGCCTTGACGTATCTCGCGGTCAAAGCGAAGCGCAACTTGTTCTCAGGCACCACGGAATGCTATGTCAGTTAGATCTGATGTTCAATGTTGATAAAGAGGAGAACCGCTACAAACCTCGTAGTACTTCTGGAGATTTTCCCCGTGCATGACAACCAGATCACCATGATGAAGTTCCATCTTGATAGTAACTGGGGCCTCTTTTCCCTTGCGGCCCATCGATAGAGAACGACGAGAGTCATCATACTCATCTTGCGAGATCTCACCAGCAACGAACTCCCCCTTTAGTGTCCGGCGTTCGCCCTCAAACATGCAATCTTTCAGAACAGGATCATCTTGCAGAAGAGTCCCAAGATGCTTGGGCTCAGCCCTTCGGCTAGTACCATTGAAATACTTGTACTTCATTCGGACGAGCATGGTTGCTTTTGCTCCAAGGGACAGTGTGGCGATAGTGGGGCCCAGCGAGGACTCGCCGTCATCGTGGAACTGAGAGAACACAATTTAGTCTAGCTCGTTGTCAATCTCGCCAGTTTAACTTACTCCGATCTTCATTTCCTCGAAATAGCCGAGCGTCAGTAACTCATTTGGGGGCAGGTATTCGTCTCCAGAAGAGACGACTGCCTTTTCAGTTGCCCACGATAAGCGACCCAAAGCCTGGAGCATGTCGTTGGGTGCTTCGTCAAAGCCCTTGGAATCGACGGAGACGACATATTTGTAAGGCATACCCTATTTCATTGGTCAGATGAAATGGACACTCAAATGTTATGGTATTCAAAGTCTCTTCACTTACGTAGTTGACCGCGAAATGTGAGGTCAGTGTACCCGCAACTGTTCTATTGTGAGAAACCATATTTTTGGAGCTTTTATCTGGCTCACTTACCCAGACTGGACTGGAGCCGGAATCGTTTGAGACCAAGATCACCCCGTTGAAGATTGATAAAAAGGTCATCCGGTCCATTCGCGCGGCTATTGATTGCTTTGTTGGACACAAAGTGGGTAATCGAGCCGACTCCGTCGAGTTTGTAAGTCAGCTTCCGGTACGGGAAGAAGGCATTGTCGTCAATCTCTGGAATGTTAAACTTCCTGTCAAAAAGAATTGCTCGCTTGATCGGGGCCAGCTCAAAATGATCGAGGACGACCCGAAGCGAAACGGGGTTCATATTCATGAACTTTTGAAACGGGCAGCTGTTTGCACAATGCTCACCGATAGAGTCATCATCGCATTTCCAACCCTGCCAGAAAGTTCGTCGGATGCATTTGAAACACATAGGACACACGATGCCCTTCCATGCGATACGAGATGTGCTAACATCCGCTGCATTTTCATCCAACGTGGACAGAAGATCAGGAACTAGGCTGTAGTGGGGTTGGATTGCTGGGTCTGGACGACTGCGAAAGCTCAGGAAATCAGGGTTGAAAGAAAGCTCAACGGGAGGGGAAGCATTGCCGATTTTCCAGAAGTCGACGCAGCCAGGTTTAAGGCACATCCAACCTTCCTCGTACAAGCGAACACTTTCGATGGAGCACCTCTCACACTTGAGAGTCTCGGGCTTTGTTTCAAAGTCGCGCTCATCGAGTGGCACCGAAGGGACAGAGTCTTTGGCCGCCCACCAGCTCTTTTCTGCGAGGTTCAATTTCTCAAAGCGGACCTTGACTCCATGTTTCTGGCCAATCTTTTCAAACCAGACATTAGTAACGCGGAACCAGCCCATAATGTTGTACCGATGCGGAAGCTGTCGGTTAAGTATCTTGTTCTTGCTTCCTATAATGATTGTTAGCAGGCTTCTTTTTCATATAACCCTTGATAAATTACCAATAACAAGACCAACAGCAAGGTTTGAGTTTTGGCTGGCAATGATGCTTTGGACGAGTGCATTGTCCGAGTCTTGGTTCTTTTCGAGGGTCAAGTTTCCCCCGGAGTCTTTAGTGCAGCAACCGCCGCTGATAAAGGTTAGTAGAAGCAGGTCGTTATTCTAGACACATGATACTTACATTCTGGTAATGATGATTTCCTCGTCGATATAAGTGCGGGTACCACAGTCGGCATCAATAAGGAAGCCATAGCAGAAACCTTCATTGTGATACATCGCACCTTGAGTACAACGAAACCATGGAATCGCATCGCAAAGCTGTTGGCGGCCCTAGCAGAAGCTTCAGTATATAGATCATGTGTTTTATAAAGAAATAGTAATCGCAAACCTCTGACCAGGCCGGGGGTGCTCCATAAACCGGCTCAAGAGCTTGATCGTTGACAGCAGCTTCCAGCTGATCCGATGAGACTGTCTGATATCAGCATATTACATTGCATAATCAAAGGAAGACAAAGACATTGTTACCTTTTATGGCTTGTTGTTTCTTTGTTTTGGCAATACGGCCTGTTCGCACTGGTCTTTCAACCGCCTGACGACGATTGACAGTAGGGCGTGGTGCCATCTTCCACAATTTGTTGTGCAGTCAAGCTAATTTGGGATGAATTGAGTAAGTATCATATCCAGATATATCCCAGAAGAGGGCAAATTGCCAACAAAATCATGTTTGGTGGTGGAGGTTGATGATCAGACTCACAGTATAGAAAGCCCAATGGCATCATACAAGGTGGATTGGTGTTTAAATTGTGTTCAATATAACGTTTTAGGCACTACTCAGGTCTGAGAAATCATTCAATGATAGAAAGGGATGAAAAGAGCTAACTGCTGGGATGAGTGGGGAGATGGGAGAATGATGAAGCCGGGTGAGGGCCCAAGATATATTTTGCCAGAGCGGCGTCGAGGTCGGGGTGAAGCCGGCAGTAAACTTTGACCTCACATCACAGGATGAGCTAATCTCGAGGGAGTTGATTGCCCATTATAAGCTTCAAACTACAAGCCATATCCCTATGTTAATTTGGCGTGATATGAATACCGAGAAATCCCCGAGGTTGATAGTACAACGAGAGCACGCAACCAACGAGGCCCAGAGGCTTTGCTGATAACAGCTAATTGGGCTTATCCTGGGTAGAAGACAATCCCCGGTTCTCAGTAGCTTTTATATGAACCAGAGGATCGAAATGTAGAGAATGGTGGACTAAATGATCGATCATATATGACATGCAGGTGGTCATGCAGGTGGTTAACAGTGATATGCACACCACAACTTTACTTCGACTACACATTCCACAGCAGTAGAACGTAAAAGAAACCTCGTTATGTTCGTTATTGTACCGGAAGATGGGTTATCGGACTCCGTCATGTTTCAATTCGAATGAACAATCTTCAATGCTGTCACTTCGCCCATGAAGGGATCATACATAGTAGTAGCCCGGTAATTTTGGATATACGTATAAGTAAGGATGATCTTGTCAAGCCGTCATTCCATTCTGCACATAAATAGTTTCAAATAAAAATATGTGTTGGTGTATGTAGTACAAGATATCTCGGCAAAGTCCCAACGGGGTAAGCCGGCCGCGGGGGACGAATGGGGATTTGATGATCTACACGCCAAGGTCACTTTAAATTGGGCATTCGGCTTTTCATTGTAGTTTAGGAGACATATTTTTAATTTCTCGGTATGAGTCCAGGATACCATTCATCACAAACCTCAAACCTGAAGAAATTCCCAGCAAGGCAATTGAGGTTGGGATTAGATTCGTAGAGCATGTCGTAGATGATACCCTCGGATATGTATAGACCGAGGCATGTCCGGTCTTGGCAGCATAAACTCCCCAACTATGAGCTGTTTAGCATAATACTCACCGAGTCCAACAGCACAAATTTAGGCCAGCTACCCAATTTCGGTTAAAAGCAAGCTCCCCCATACCTACCTAGGTACTAGCGGTATAATCTTTGGGGATTCTCGCCACGTTTGCCGATTTCCCCGCACCCGTCACTTTTTCATAAATCTCCCCTCAGCTGTTTATTGCCTTTGTTCTCTAAACCATTATTCCTATTACTGTCATATCTTTAAACTGTGAGTAAATCTTCATTGCACTCACCTGGCTGCAGCTAATAGCATTTTAAATATAGCCGAAACCACTTTACTCCCCTATATTTTGGAGATTTACCCCTAAATTATACCGACGGATCGCTTCGGCTCCGAGAATTTTGGAAAGATGGTGTTTTTGCCTTCAAAGGAGTCAGGTCAACTGGCCCCAATTCCTGACAGTATCCCAATCAGCGAGTTCATGCTCAATGAGAAATATGGACGAGTGCCACACGCCAGTTCCCGAGACCCATACACCTGCGGCCTCACCGGGAAGTCATACTCGTCACAAGAGGTGATCAATCACGTTGACTCGCTGGCTCGTAGTCTTTCAAAAGAACTTGGTTGGGCACCGAATGAAGGGTCGGAATGGGATAAGACAATGGCTGTGTTTGCCGTGAACACTGTAGGTGGAGATCCTGTATCAAGAAGAATAGAAAGGAACTTATTCTTTCGTCTTGTCTTTAGATTGATTCCTTGCCCCTATTCTGGGCCGTGCACAGACTGGGTGGTGTTCTCAGTCCCGCCAATGCATCATACTCCGCCGCCGAGCTGACACATCAGCTGCTTGATTCCAAGGCCAAGGCCCTGGTTACTTGCGTTCCTCTTCTCTCCATCTCACTAGAAGCTGCCGCCAAAGCCGGTCTCCCGAGGAGCAGAATCTACCTACTCGATGTACCCGAGCAGATTCTTGGCGGCGCGAAGCTTCCAACAGAATACAAGTCCGTTTCCAAGCTCATCGAGGCTGGAAAGTCTCTTCCGCCAGTCGATGAATTGCGATGGAGCGCTGGTGAGGGAGCCCGACGAACAGCATTTTTGTGCTACTCGAGTGGAACATCTGGATTGCCGGTGAGCAGTGTCCCAAAAAGGTGAATAACACTTTGGCTAATAGTGCGCTGCAAAACAGAAAGGAGTGAAGATCTCACACCGCAACGTGATCGCCAACACTCTTCAGATCAAGGCATTTGAGCAGGACTATCGGGATGGCGCGGGCACAAAGCCTGCGAATACTGAGGTTGCTCTTGGTCTCCTTCCGCAGAGTCATATCTATGCCCTTGTGGTCATTGGCCATGCTGGCGCATACCGAGGCGACCAAACAATCGTTCTCCCCAAGTTCGAGTTGAAATCATACCTGAACGCCATTCAACACTATAAGATCACCACTCTCTTCCTGGTGAGCATGTCTTTCATGATGAGAAAATGCTGTCGAATGCTGACAGAAACCACTTAGGTACCTCCAATCATTATTCACATGCTGGGAACTCAAGACGTGTGCTCCAAGTATGACCTGAGCTCCGTGCGACTTTTGTTCACGGGAGCGGCACCCCTGGGCATGGAGACAGCAACCGATTTCCTCAAATTCTACCCAGATGTTTTGATCCGCCAGGGATACGGTATGTGGCTGTTCGCGCTTCTCATAGACACACGACTGACATTTTCGCGCATAGGTCTGACTGAGACATCCACGGTCATAAGCTCGACCCACCCCAACGATATCTGGCTAGGTTCATCCGGTGCCTTGCTCCCTGGAGTCGAGGCACGCATTGTGACGCCCGAAAACGAGGAAATCACAGCGTACGACACACCAGGCGAATTGGTGGTCCGAAGCCCGAGTGTCGTCCTGGGCTACCTGAACAACGACAAAGCCACCGAAGAGACGTTCGTGGACGGATGGATGCGTACCGGAGATGAGGCTGTTATTCGTGTAAGCCCGAATGGCTTCGAGCACGTGTTTATTGTGGACCGTATTAAGGAGTTGATCAAGGTCAAGGTTCGTGATGCCACCGGTTGATGGAAAGATTACCAGTTTAACACGTCATTCCTAGGGTCTGCAAGTCGCACCTGCCGAACTCGAAGCCCATATCCTCGCCCACCCCGATGTCTCGGACTGTGCCGTTATCGCGATTCCCGATGATCGTGCAGGAGAAGTCCCCAAGGCCATTGTTGTCAAGTCCTCCACGGCAGGGTCGGACGAATCAGTCTCCCAAGCTCTCTTGAAGTATGTTGAAGAGCACAAGGCTCGTCATAAGTGGTTGAAGGGAGGTATCAGATTTGTGGATGCAATTCCCAAGAGCCCAAGTGGCAAGATTCTTCGCCGATTGATCCGTGATCAAGAGAAGGAGGCACGGAGAAAGGCAGGTAGCAAGATCTAAAAATGTTCGGGATAGCTTTGATTAGAACTTGGTCTTTGGAAATCTTGGAAGAAGCGCCAAGAACAATTGTTGTCAGAAGAGTATATACATCGACCGGTAGATAGTCCAATTTTTCAATATAACAGCTTGGTTTATTGTATTATTTACCACCAATATTAGTCTTGATATGTGTAAGTTTAAGATGAAGACGGATGGACGGATCGATACCACTGATTCATGAAGCCTTTGAGGTTCGATCACCTCGAGGCTTCGGGTATTATTAAAGTAGCCCTGAATGGATAATATGGTATTTCAAAGAGCAAGTAACAAAACTTTCATGCCACTTGGGTATTGCTGTCTCCCTGAGGGGCCGTAGGAGGAGCCGTAGCAAGGACCGTAGCGGTAGCAGGGGCCACTTCAGGAACTCCCTGCGGAGTTGGCTGTTTTCTCAAGATTTGATCAACTGCAGATCCAAGGCCACGGCAAAGCCCAGACCAGGACTTGCGTTTTGAGAAGATTTGGCTCACCTCGGCAAGCAGACGCAAGGAGCTTTCCTTGCCTGTCAGATTGCCGACCCCAACCAAATTGAGCTGAGTATTTGGGCCTTCAGCGATCCAAATCTGAATTTCCCTGGTGTCTAACAAGCGAACCTCCTTGGTTGAAGCTTGCGGCTTTTCGAGTTCAGAAGCGACCACGAGCGTGTCGAATGCCCATATATAGAAGAAAGCAATCAGGAAACAGAGAGGATCATGGCAGGCAAATTTCTGCTTGGCTTTCAATGTGCTGAAAACACATACAGCATGCCACAGACATTTCCTGGCACTAGATGCATTATTTTCCATCCAATATTTCATGTGACTTGTTGACGTATCGACTTCAGCCTCCTCACCTTGCCACCCTGAGAATGACTCAAGCACGTGAAGCGATACTAGCCGGAGAAGGCATAGTACATGATGAATGACATCTCGAGCGGCAATATAGTCGGGTTTAGCTGAGGTAGGAATGGCCACGAATACTTCGTCCATCGACTGAAACATCATTGCGCGCAGGGCTGAAGGGGTTGATATAAGATGGGTCGCTTGCTCCTGAACTGGCACGCCAGTCACTTGGGAACTTAGGCTTGATTTCCAGATGGAAGAATATGACATTTTGTCAAGGAACAATCTCTCCTCGCTGTAAAGAGACAACATGGAGAGATTTCGGCGATAAGCATCCATTCCTGCCATAATTTCACTGGATTTCTTAACATCAAGTTGGGTGGATGGAGTTGGTGGTAGATCTAAAAGTTACGGTTAATCCCAGACAGATCAGATCAACAACAGATAAAATCGGCTCACTTTGATCGGACTGGTACAGATGGACGAAATCGTCAGCATCCCTGCGACACCACAGTGATTGACGACATGGGAACTCCTTGGGGAGTTCATGCTGCCCGAATATTGGCTGACGATCAAATAAAATGAGCTGAAGACATTCGAGTTCTAGTAAAAAATTAGTGATAATTTCATAGGTTGTCGGCGGTGGCACACACGAAAGATGCAGTGAATTAGCCGTATACGAGATTCTCTTGCCAGCCAGGCTCTCCATTGTCTTGGACCTTGTGACTCTTTTGTTTTCATGCATGGATCAACCTTCAAGATACGGGCCAAAGTGGCAAGTACATTTCGCTCATACTGTAGCTTCAACTGGGCTTTATGCGACCCGCCAAACATTAGGCAGACATCACTAAGAAATACGCTTTGCGCATAGGACAAAGTTGTTGATTCGGGTGATTGAGGTTGCTGATTTGATTAATATGAGGTACGGGTTTTCACCAGGAGATGAACTTACGTTTTGGGTTATTGCATGACACAGTATCTCTCCGAAAGATGCTGAAAACTGACTGGCATTGCCGAAAGCGCTATATTGACTCCCAACAGTGACCACTGCTAATAGGACCATCCATGAGGTTTTTTCATGCCTGTATTCTAGAGCATATGGGTGAATCACGGGGTATTCATGATCAAAGTGTTCAAAATACAAGTGCACAAAGTCTTGGATAACCCTCCACCATGGAAATGTCTCATCTTCCGTTTCTCCCATACTCACAAGATACGATTTGAGTGACCCATATATTGAGGAACTCGTCATCACGTTGTAACGGAATTCAGGCAACAAGAAGCGCTCATCTGAACGCCGCATTTTGGGAAGCGACGATTTCAACTGGTGGGTTGGCTTAGAAGATGCGACTGCACTAGGAGCAACAGGGGCAATACGAGCAGAAGGGACAGCAGGGGCACGAGCACGAGCACTCGAAGATGGGACATGCGGATGAGGAGCCCGGGCACCTGTAGTATTAGCAGGTGGTCTTGCTTGCTCATCATTTTCAGAGTTGTCTGATATTTCCATAATGTCATGCGAGACACCATTCTGATCTTGGGTAGTAATGTTTGTAGTAGGTAAGGTTAGGCTTGGATTGGTTTGATTTGCTCCATCTTCATTCGACGAGGAAGGTGATGTACGTATGTTTGATGAGATGGAGCTCGGATCTTGAGTATTCTGCGGAGATAAAGCACTCGTCTGGTCTGACGGCTCTATTTTTATATTTTTTCCTTCATGGTGTTTCCTCATATGAGCCGCGAGTCTATGCCTTTGGTGGGGTATCAGAATTGGAACAATGTATGAATTAGAAGCGTCTGCAACGCAAAGACTATAGCATACCTTCGAGTATACGACTTTGGACAAAAGCGGCATTTAAACTCTTTCGACCCGGAGTGTCCCCGGTCATAGCATTGCTGCGTCAGTGGTGTACCACACTGCTCACATGTAAGGTGGAGTTGCGGGCGAGTATGAGTTAGGATATGGCGTTTCAAATGGTGTTTACGCCCGAATACCTTGTCGCATTGCTCGCATGGGTAAGACTCCTGTAAGGGGTTCATGGCTTCTTCCCACTTTGAAACACCTAGGTAAATGCAAAGAATCAATGCAACCTGCAATTAAACAGTCTACAATCAGAACTGTGGCCATATATCCACAGAAAATCTAGCAAATCAGCAAACACCTACAATGATGCTATTTCGCGTTTCGCACTGACACAAAAGCGGTCACTAAAGCGGTAAGACTTGGAGCATAATCTGCCGCGGGGTGGTGGATTTCTAAGCGGGGAGGTAAGAAAAAAGATCGAGGGCATTTCAAGTTGCCTTAACAACCTGCTTCTTGCTTCGATATTGTTTAGGAACAGGTTATATCAAGAGTGACTGTCCATCAATCACTCTTTTTAATACCATACCTTTCATCTCCCATCTACCCACGGATTGAAAAAAATAAAAAATGTCTTCAAACGACCCCCATCACGAGAATGAAGAGGAGGACTATATGCAGGCCGACGATGCCGAAGAGATCTTTGATCGTGATGAGGATCACCATATGTCGGAGGGAGAAGATGAAGAATATGCCGACGAGAATATGACTATCGAAGATGAGATCACCTTCCAAAACGACTCAGCAGCACACTTCGACTCGCACTCGGACTCTGTATTCTGTGTTGCGCAGCACCCGGTTCACAACAACATTGTCATGACCGGTTCTGGCGATGACACAGCCTACATCTTTGACTCCACTCCCGCGCCGCGTCCTGTGCTCCCATCGAGCTATGAATCAAACCCTCAGCCAAGGGAACGCGAGTCTCTCTTGCCTCTGGCTAAGCTTGAAGGGCACACTGACACTGTGAATGCCGTGGTTTTCACCGAGCCGGCAGGAGAGTATGCCATTACCGCGGGTCTGGATGGCAAGCTGCGAGCTTATCGGGATACCACCCCTCAGAAGACCGGACTCGCATGGGAGTTCTTTGGCGAGGTCCAGGAAGTGGAAGAGATCAATTGGATGGCCGTGTGCCCCTACCAGCAAGGAAACGAAGGAACACAAAATGTTATTGCCATCGGTTCTAATGACGGTAGCGCGTGGGTCTTCCGTATCGACCACACCGATCCCGGCCAGCCTATCTCCATCATCCAGACCTTCTTCTCTCACACCGAATCATGCACTGCAGGCGCATGGACGCCCGATGGAAATCTTCTGGCAACTGTTTCTGAGGACTCCAGTTTCTTTGTTTACGACGTCTTCGGAGCTGCCGCCGCCGCTGGCATCGAGTACTCCCCAGGTACCAATGCTATTCTCGGATTGAATGCGGAGGATCAGCGCTTCGCCGTGGAGGGTGGTCTTTACACCATTGCCATTTCCCCCAGCGGCGGAATTGCTGCAGTGGGTGGTGCTGAGGGCAATATCAGAATTGTCGGTCTTCCCCGAGTCGCAGCAAGTGCCCCCCCAACCAAGGGTAAGGGCAAAAACGCACCCTCCCAATCAGCCGGTTCCACCGCTGCAGGCACTATCATGGCCGCATTGCAAACTCAAACGGACAACATTGAGTCACTCTCGTTCTCTCAGGCTCCGTTCACCCTCCTTGCTGCCGGGTCTGTGGATGGTTCGATTGTGATGTACGATGCGGCTCATCGATTCGCGGTCCGTCGCCACATTAGAGATGCCCACGAAGGAAGTGCTGTTGTCAAGGTTGAGTTCCTGTCTAGCAGCAAGCAACTCGGTGCAACTGTCTCAGGGCCCCTTGCCAATGCTTCCGCAGCCCACCAGAACCGCTCTTGGATGCTCACATCTGTTGGCCTGGATGGTGTGGTCCGACGATGGGATGCACGCGGTGGTACCGCCGCGGCTTCTCAGGGATTGATGCAGGAGTGGAAGGGACACATGGGTGCCACGGAAAATGATGAGGGCGAGCAAGCTGGTGGCATCATGGGCTTCGTACAGGGCTTGGATGGAAAGCGTATTGTCACTGCCGGTGATGATGGTATCTCGCTGGTGTTCGAAGAGTAATCTGCACAAACAAAAGTTGGAGGTCCCAAATGTGCATAGTGGGGGTTCATGTCGATAATGATATTACGTGTTTATAGAAGCTCAAAGCCAAACCAACCTTGATAACCAGCCCATGATATACAATGGCAAAGCCCCGGTAGAGTTGATGATCGAACAATAAAGAAAAATCTGGTTGTAGTAGTGGAACAAAAGCTATGTACATTCGACAAATCAAACCCAAAGCGCCATCTGGAAGCTACGCTCCTTATGAGCCACGAGAAGCTGCATCTCCGCCCTGACACGACAAAAGCTCCCGGACTCGGTAAAGCTTTAGGCGCTATGATCCAAAACCCGGCTGTGGTTCTCGCGGAGGCGAGACGACTCTTTCTTGTCGCCTAGGGTATACGTCCTCCGCTCGATGATCTGTCGGTCGGCGGCATTCTCAATTGGTCTCCAGAGACAACCTTTTAGTGGTGACCATCACCGTGGTGAGCATCGCTGTGGTGGTGGTCGTCCTTCAAGAAGAAGTGCTCGTATGTGCAGTAGGCAGCGAAAGCGACAGACGCGATACCGAAGCCGGGGAAGAGACCTCTGAAGCGCTTGGCTCTGCTGAAGGGGCCGGTGTAGCGCCAGGTCTCACTATAGTATATTAGTGTCTACCACAATTGGCATCACATTGGCATAATTTGACATACTTGCGAGCCCATGGATCCCGCTTGGCCCATACGGAAGATGGGGAGGCCGCGGCCTTGTACTGGGCGAGGTCGAAACCGGTGGGGTTGCGGGCGGGCATTGTGGGAGTTATCCGGTAGTGAATATTACTGAAAAACGGAAATAAAGAGAAACAAGATGTAAAGGGCTGTAACTTGGTCCCTTAGTCCGCAATCAACCGCAAAGTGACACAGTGAGGAGCCGAAGATGAGGAAAAGAGGTGTGCTTGGCAATTACCCACGCTAACCGAATACGGTAGACCAAGTAGCTCTCCCGCCTTCGAGGGACGAAACTGTCACTTCATCCATGCGCATCCTCGAGACAACAAAATGCCACCTCCCGTTGGCAGATATGGGCCATCTGGCTTGAACGCTCCATACAACATACAACAGGCTCACCTTCAATCTCAACACCCCGCACACGCACAGTCTGGAAATACGCTACCTCCCCCTTCGCTTGGTCATCCTGGTTTCGCGGGCAATCCGAATACCAACATCAATCCTTTTACACTATCCGGCGGAATTGCAAATGGCATGGCGGTAGGAGGTTTCCCGGGAGCTGGTGCAGGTGATGGCGGCGGCACCGGTCTCGCTAGTCACGCGGCACAAATGGGATTCGCGCGCGGTGCGCAAATGCAACAGCAGCAACTACACCAGGGTCACGACGGTCGGTTAGCACTCGAAGCAAAGGGTGGTGCAGTGAAGTCAAGGATTCGCGATGTCTGGAAGCACAACCTGGCCCATGAGATGGCGGTGCTGAGGCAGTTGGTCGACAAGTACCCTTATATCAGCATGGTAAGCACCAACTACGGATGCCTCCGTGCAAAATGGAAATCTCCTGTGTTAGATTTACTGACTAGGATCTAGGACACCGAATTCCCTGGTATTGTTGCTCGGCCGATCGGTTCATTTTCGAACAAAGCCGATTACCATTATCAGACCCTCCGGTGCAATGTCGATCTTCTGAAAATGATACAACTAGGCATCACTTTATTCAATGACGAAGGAGAGGTTCCCCCGGCCTCAGGCAATGATGCCAATGGGCAAGCGTATGGTGTGCCCGCTCCCTGCACATGGCAGTTCAACTTCCGATTTTCACTCGAAGGAGACATGTACGCCCAGGAGTCAACAGCAATGCTTGCCAAATCTGGTATCGATTTTGCCATGCACGAAAAGAACGGCATTGATCCTTTCGAGTTCGGTGCTCTTTTGATCAGCTCTGGATTGGTGCTACTAGATGACGTCCACTGGGTCTCTTTCCACTCCGGTTACGACTTTGGCTACTTGATGAAGATCATGCTCTGCTCCCAGCTTCCAGAAAACGAAGAGGAGTTCCACAAGCTTCTTACCATCTTCTTCCCCTCACTTTACGATATCAAGTACCTCATGAAGCACGCCGGTCGCAATCAAGCCGTCAACGGTTCTCCTCTCACACAGGCTGCAGCACAGATTCTGACCAACCTAGGCCAAAAGTCTGGTTTGCAAGACATTGCCGATGAACTCGGCGTCAAACGCGTTGGAATCGCCCACCAGGCTGGCTCGGACTCCCTAGTGACCGGCGAGATCTACTGGAAGACGCGCCAGCTCATTTTCGGAGGGGCAATTGACGACAGCAAATATTCTGGCCAAATCTGGGGTCTCAACGGGCAAATGCCCGCAGTGGCCTACAACATGGCCCAGCAAACGCCGAACCTCAATGGTGCCACCATTTACTCGGGTGGCACCCCCAGCACTCCCAATACTGGGTCTCATGGAACTGGCGCCCACACACCTCAGCACCACGGAGCTGGCTACAATGCCCCGACTCCCGGAGCCTATCAAATGGGCCGGGTATGAGGTACAGTCCCTGAAGCACCTGGGATTAATATGATGTGATGTATGTACATAGACACGAGAACATCGTGTTCTTTTCCTTCGATATTCGGCAGTCTTCGCGCCTATGCCGGGTTCTTGCGTCTAGACGATGGTGTTGGGCAGGAAGGTGCCTGGCGTTTGATATGACTGGGTTTGAATCCATTTACGAGGCGTTGATAGGCTCTATTATGGACTTGTGCCTTTCGTTCTTGTGATCTAGGTCGCGTTTTTCTTCCTTTCTTGTTGTAGCTAGATCGGACATGTCTGTTTTCTGTGTATAGGAATTCTGGCTTCTGTTCGCTCAATTTGGCTTGTTTGTAAATTTCCTTTTGGCTTGTCCTAGTGTACTTCGTATCATGTCATAAGATCTTCTCGGCATATCTAGACATCTTCTCGGATGACGGGGCCCGCGTGTCCAGATCGCTTTGAGGCCAAGCGCGCGTTCCTAATTGAGCGTTCTCATGCGACCTTTCCGATTCTACCCCGCGTTGTGACAAACCACATGAGTAACGCAGAGATGATATCAATATCAATATGCAGACAAGCATCCCTTTGCCTTTTTGGGATTGAAGATAACACGCTAACCCTAGTTAGGCTATTGGATCCGGCCTCCGCAAATAGGCTTTATCTAATCGGATGGAGGTATACCTGTAGAGCTAGGGACATATCGAGATACCACTTGCTTGTTAAATAGCCTGCGAGCCCAGATCTAAAGGATAATTAAGTCGGTTTATTGTCTTCGACTCTCTAGCGACCGCTTAACTCGAATTGGCGCTTTAGCTTCATCACATTGAAATCGTCACCTTCCAAATACCTCTCGCACAGCATGGTTCTCGACCGACTACAGCAATTGACTCACCAGGTCAGCGCTACGGCGCCGCCGCCTCATCCGCTCGATCCTCTTTCTACAGTGGAGATTGATGCGGTTGTTAGCATTGTCCGCAAAGAACATGGCTCGCTCAACTTTAATGCAGTCACACTCTACGAGCCCCGCAAGGCCCAGATGATGGCCTGGGTTGCTGATCCGGAGAATGCTCCTCGTCCTGCCCGAGCCGCTGATATTGTTGCCATTGCTCCTGGTGGCAAGATCTACGATGGTGTGGTTGACCTGGACCAGAAGAAGATCATCAAGTGGCAGCACACACCGAATGTTCAGCCTCTGATCACCATGGAGGATTTGCAGGAGGTTGAGCATGTTGTACGAAAGGATGCTAAGGTTATTGAGCAATGTGGTATTATCGGAATTCCAAAGGAGGATATGCACAAAGTCTACTGTGACCGTAAGTGGACGGACTTCCCTCGCTCATCGGAGATTGATACTGATCGAATGATATTTTAGCATGGACAATTGGATACGATGAGCGTTTTGGAACTGGTGTTCGTCTTCAACAAGCCCTCATGTACTACCGCCCTCACCCCGACGACTCCCAGTACACCTATCCCCTGGACTTCTGTCCCATCTATAACGCCGAGACCAAGGAGATCATCCACATTGATGTGCCGCCTGTACGGAGACCTGTCAGCAAGGCTCTCCCAAACAACTACCACCCGGCCGCCATCGAGAAGGAAGGTGGATACCGTAATGATATTAAGCCAATTCACATCACCCAGCCAGAGGGTGTGTCTTTCGAGGTCAAGGGCCGCACAATCGAATGGCAGAACTGGAACATCCACGTCGGCTTCAACTACCGTGAAGGTATTGTCCTGAACAACATCACATTCAACGACAAGGGCAATGTGCGTCCTATCTTCTGGCGTCTTTCACTGGCCGAGATGGTCGTGCCATACGGCAACCCAGAACATCCGCACCAACGCAAGCACGCATTCGACCTGGGCGAGTACGGCGGTGGATACATGACCAACAGCCTGACCCTAGGATGTGACTGCAAGGGCGCAATCCACTACATGGACGCGGCATTCGTCAACCGTGCCGGTGCCAGCACAATCATCAAGAACGCCATCTGCATCCACGAAGAAGACGCCGGCATCCTATTCAAGCACACCGATTTCCGCGACGAGTCCATGGTTGTAACCCGCGGCCGAAAGCTCATCATCTCCCAGATCTTCACCGCAGCAAACTACGAGTACTGCGTGTACTGGATCTTCCACCAGGACGGCACAGTCCAGCTCGAGATCAAGCTGACCGGAATCCTCAACACCTACGCCATGAACCCAGGTGAGGATACCAAGGGCTGGGGAACTGAGGTGTACCCGGGCGTCAACGCCCACAACCACCAGCACCTGTTCTGTCTGCGTGTAGACCCGAACATCGACGGACCAAGCAATACCGTCTTCCAGGTAGATGCAGTGCAAGGACCCGGCGAAGTCGGCAGCGCCGAGAACAAGTACGGAAACGCCTTCTACGCCAAAAAGACAAAGTTCTCCACACCTCTCGAGGCTATGTCCGACTATGACGGGTCTACCAGCCGTACCTGGGACATGGCCAATACCAACAAGCTCAACCCATACAGCAAGAAGCCCGTCAGCTACAAGCTAGTCAGCCGTGACGTTCCTCCCCTGCTCCCCAAGGCGGGTGGACTGGTCTGGAAGCGAGCTGGATTCGCACGCCATGCCGTCCACGTCACCAAATGTAAGTTTTGTCATTTTCCCTTTTTATATCATGTTCCTTTTCTAACCCAATTCTCCAGATGACGACGACCAAGTCCACCCAGCCGGCCGCCACGTCCCACAGACCTCCGGTGAGCCCTCAGAGGGTCTCCCCGCGTGGATCGAAGCTGCTGGTCCCAATTGCTCTATCGATAACACCGACGTCGTGCTTTGGCACACTTTCGGCCTGACACACTTCCCTGCACCGGAGGATTACCCGATCATGCCTGCGGAGCCAATGACACTTCTTCTGCGCCCTCGCAACTTCTTTGACCGTAACCCAGTCCTTGATGTGCCTCCTAGCTTTGCGCGTACGCCAACGCAGGTGGCCGCTAACGCGAGCTCTTGTGCCTGCAAGAAGAGTGATGGGTCCAGTGTGTTGGTTTGATCTGACGAGATTAGATATTGTTCTTGGTTACTGATTTCTAAGCGTGCACTTCTTGTATATAGATTATATTTTTTTGGGGCCTATGAAATGGACTATTTATTCTTGATATACCTGATAGTTTGGGGAACTTAATGTACAAAGTAGTTGTGGGCAATTGGACTATCTCCAGGAGCTATAGGCGTAGATTGGTTTCCTACAAGGGCCATATTGTCACGTCCGATATTGATGAGGATTGGCTACCTGTTGCACACCATTGTCGGGGTATTAAAGAGACGGGAGACCGAGCTCGCGATGAGGAACTGTGCACACCAGGGGCCTTTTGAGAGGTCTTTTGAAATGAAGTCTATATGAAAGTCTAAGAAGATGAAGTGCAACTAGGCAAGAGCGAGGGAAGCAGCTTCCCCAAGAACTTTTAGTAAATACCAGACGTGTGTCCGCTTAGATAAATTCGAGAAACCTCAATGCATAAACGCCTCGAAACATCCCAACAGGGAGGGAATCATGTAGTCAGAAACCAAAATCATAAAAGCCTCGACACAATGTCTAGCCAACACGCATAAACAAAGAAGGGCCAGCTGTGCAGGAACAAAACAAAAAGCAGAAAGCAACTCTAAGCCGACAATCCCCGCAACAAAGCCCTATCAACCTCCCCAAGCAACGCAAACAACTCCTTCCCACCCTCCGAATCCTTCCCTTCAATATCAAGCGACTTGTGCAAGAACTTGCGCGCCTCCTCATATCGAGTCATCTCCGCAAGACACTTAGCAATGCGCCACCAAGCCTTAACATTCCCAACAGGCTTCGAGTCCACACTAGCCTTAGCGTCAATCAGCGCCTCGGGCCAAGCCTGCAATGCCATCTGCGCCTGCGCGCGGTTTGCATAGAGACCCGACAACTCCTCGCGCGCAACGCCCATAGGCTCCCAGCCCGGCCGGCTGAGGCCCATGTCGATGGCGTAGGAGTACAGCTTGATCGCCTCGTCGTAGTTTGCTTTGCGGTGAGCGGCGTTGGCGGTGTCGCGGAGTTTGCTAATCTGGGCACTGCGCTTGGGGTTTACGGGGAGGGGCGCCGGGGGGATGTTGGGTGGGTCGAGGCTGATTAAAGCGCGGTGTAGTTGGTTCAGTTCTTCCAGTTCGGCATTGATTGCGGCTGCTTGGGAGGGTGTTTGGGCGGATGATTGTGGGAGTGAGAGGGCTTTGGTGGCTGGGTCCATGTACAATGGGTATTGATTGTAGAGGTCGATTTCGCTGGCCATTTTTCGGGTTTGGGAGACCGGAGGTCTCGGGTTTGAGATTGTGAGGTCGGTGTTGCTTCTTAGGGTTGTTAGTATATGCGCTGCGGTGTGACTGGGCGGGTAATTGGGTGGTGGAATGGCAAGATGTGGTGGGGGAATGGGTTAATTCATACATGGTACAGTTCAGGATGTACTGTCTAGCTGTTGCACAAAGCACAGTTCAATTTGAGGTCAATATTCGGAGTTGTACTTGTCAAGAGATGATGATGGCAAGAGGGCAAGCTGTCCATAAACCCGCTGATATGGAAAGCGGTGGCAGAATACTGGTACCTTGTGTTATCTATATTTCTTTCCTCCGAGGTCTACAACATACGACAAGGTGAGAAGGTAACTAAAGTGACATGATCATAAAAAAAATGAGTATGTCATGGCTTCATACTCCCGAGGTCCCCAGAAATTATTTTGTTTGCGAACAGATTGTCAAGGCCTCACCGTTCAAGATATCATCTATATATATTGTCTATCAATATATTGTATTTCAATCTACAAACAATCACCAAGACATATAAATTTACAATGCAATACATCTATATTTTGCTAGATCCAATTCAACAAAAGCAGGACATATAATCGTAATCACAGGGCCAAAAGACCCTTGAGAAACATGGGTAAAAACAAGGGCATCAGCCCAGAGTAAACAGCGATGCGCCCAACACCGCTTCATGTTCAATATCCAAGGCGCAAAAAAAGCAAGACGACTCATCAATCCTCCGGGTATTTCACTGAGCTATGCCTCCATGTACACTACCAACACTCTTCACTCAACTCGGCCGTCTACCGTAATTCACCGACGAGCCGTTAAACCCAGTGGGAGCAGTGTACTCAGACGGGGTGTATTCCGATGGATTGTACTGAGTAGAGGGCTCCGCATAGTGCTGTCCATGCGCACCACCGTAGCCAGTGTTGTAATCATGGAGGACGCCTCCGGGCGCGGGAGCGGTGGGATCGTAGGCGCCTTGCATCGCGGTCCGGCCGTGTGTGCTGCCTAGGTCATCCACCTCGCTCTGGTGCAAGAGAGCATAGTCTTCATCCCGGTCGCTGCGGGATGAGGCGCCCATGCCGCCGCCTCGGCCGGATCGCATGTCATCATCGTCCTCCTCAAAGTCGTGGGCTGGGTTCGATGAGAAGGCAGCTTTGCTCTGCGCGGCGAAAGTAGGGTCGGAAACAGCGTCGGGGAGGGTGCCGGTGCGGCGGAAGTGCACAACGTTGCGGAAGGACATCCAGGCGGTGACGGCGAAGAGGATGCTTTTTGTTTGTTAGTTTTATCCAAAGAATTGTTGCGTCGCGGAGTTAGAAGGAATCCACATACAAAATGAAAACACCCATGATTGTAGTGGCCTCGCTCAGCTTGCATTTAGCAGAGCTTCCATATGCCCAGTTATCGCATCCGGTCTTGGTGGTCGTGTCATCGGCTCTCTTGGTGGTGGTTTTGGAGTCGGAGCTGGATGTCTTGCTGTCGCTGCTCGAGCCCTTGGACTTTCCTTGGGCGACGTAAGAAGCAAGACAGATCCAGGCACTAAGCCAGAGAATCGAATAGAGGATGTCGACACAGGCGAAGGCATACACGTTACCGAAGCGTCGGGCTCGTGGCCACATTGGCACTGCCACCAGGTAAACCAGGCCGGGAATACTCAGCCAGCACTACCATGCGATCATATGTCAGAATGAAAGAACTCTTTTTTTGCGATATCAGAATCGCTGAAATAGAAAACTCACCAGACCCCAGTACCAGCCTGTGCGTCCGTCGATGCCGTCTCCTTTAGTCCAGATAGCGATGGTTAAGGCCCATGCGAGGAAGATAGTGAATCCTTGTATGAAATGTAATATGTTCTTCGTTCGTCCGAGGCTTCCGCCTGACGGCATTTGAAACTTCATCTTGTGTGTAGGAGCGCTGCAAGGGTGTTGTTGCGCTTTTGGTATTGGCCCGGAGGGAAGGGAGGGGGTGGTCTCGGAGTGAGGAGATAATCTATCGTGAAGTCATACGGGACACAAAAAGTGATAGATGAGACAAGAATAAGACCTGGGGGGGGCTCTGTCTTGGCCAGGCTGAGGCTGCGTGGAGAAAGGTTATCGGTTTGTTTTGTTTTGTTTTTTTCTGTTCAGTTTTACGTCGCAATGTCGCAACTTTGCAACTGTTATAATCACAACGTAGAGATATGTAACTAAATTGAATTGTTCAATATTCAATCGGCTCAACTTATCTCTCTTACACTCTGATCTGTTGTTTCCGGGCATACGTATGTCCTCCACATCGCCCAGGCGACAGCCCGTTACTATTTCGGGAACTCCGCCACACTCTGCTTGGCATATGCCTGACTGCTTCCACAGTCTCAAAGGTTATACTCCGTGCATAGTGCATAGAAAGGTCTTCTGCACGGTTTAGGATTTTTACTGCCTTTTACTGCCTTCGCCTACATCTAAAAAAAGCGCCTGAAAAGTCTCTAAAAAGAACATCTTAAAACACATCGAAGTGTTCGTATATATGACGTCCCTAATATCGTTTCGGCCCAAAGATCGGCCCGGATTATTAAAGTGTTACGTCAAGGACGAAGGCCGACTATTCTCGTACATCATAGTCTCGTTTCTCATATACTCATGCTAGCATAAAGGGAAATACATAATCAAGCCAATCCCGCCTCTCGTGTTTGTTTCATCAACACCCAAATCTCTCGCAGTGGTTGATAGACATGTACTTGCCACCACCAGGGAACCGGATCAAGAAAAGAAAACAGGGGGTCTTTCCAGAATAACAGCCTCACTAGTTCTGCCTCTGCAACTTCAAGAGTCGTGAGCGCAAAGTGAAATAACGAAAACTGCAAGAAAGCAGCGGGAAGAATGGCGGCTCGGGCAAAGGTTGGCGTTGAACGGGTTGATGACAGTGTCGCTGCGACGTTGGCTGTATCGACTGGATTGGAAGGGAACACAGATAGATACCCTGCAATGGGGCAAGGCGCATTATACAGCAGATTGTCAACAACTCTGGCGCCAGATGTACAGCCGGCGATGTAGATAGTGTGTCGGACAGAATGCACGCCGAACTCTTCATCAACCATGAGTCGCACGGAGAGATGGCCTGTCAAGCGAACACCACTTTTGGTTGCCAATGTCTGCATGAGTCTGTGAACCGAAGCGGCCAGAGCTTCATCTAGACGCGATGCACCCCACGTAGACGAACCAGGATCCGAAAGCCGAACCGTAATGGCTTGAACATGGCCACGCACAACTAGTAGGTCTGCGAATAACTCTCCGAGGCGAGATTGTTGCTGCAGAATCCAGGGTCGCTCTTTGGAGATCTGAATCTCGCTGACCACCGAGTATGTCTTGCTCAGCGTGCGCCTCGGCAAGAGCATAGCTTTCTCATTCGCAGTTGGGGTGGCTCGTGAGATCTGGTAGGTTTTGGAGGGCGACCGGTGCAAGATTTTGTGCACAGAGTCGCGCGATTGGACTCTGTGATACTCAAGCACAGGAAGACCTCTTTCAGTCACATACTTCCTGAAAGAATCAGGATTGGCGAAGCAAGCCGCCAACTCGGTGTCAAAGGTGATGCACTTGCAGCTAGTGCGACTCTCAACGACCTGTCGGGCCGTCGCATCTTCAATGGAGGATGCCTTGGGCGAGCATGGAATCCACAGGTCGACCTTTTCACGGTGGATAACGTCGAGTAGCCGGGAGATGTAATGAGCCTTAGGAATTCGGTAGAATGCTACCAGGACCTTGGACATACTCCCGCCGGAGCGCACGGGCAGGTCCAGGTCTGTAACATCGGCGCCAATCACGCGGTGGCCTTCTACTGCCCATGACCTTGCCAGAGTCAGGCCATGGGCAGTACCTATGCCCGTGATGAGGACTGTTTTCGGGTAAAAACGCACATTTCGTTGTGTCGCTCGGTGTCGATTGGCTATTGACCGGAGATGGGCCAACAATCCCGCGACCACGAGAATGGTATTATCGACAAATAACAGCGAGAATGAAAGGCATATTCGAAGGAGATGCCAGAATACTCGTGACAAAGTACCCGATGACACTGAAGCTTTGGCGGATTTGATTGACATGTTGAGTCTCTGCCTCAGCGCAACGAGCGAATAGATGTGTTTGCTCATTTGACTACGGAGTACAGGTATTTGGAATAATAAACCTCGAAAGGCTCGCCTCGATTATAGGACATGGTCCTTGACAAGGAGTGAAAATGTGAGTTGGCGGTGGCTGGGTATTAATGAGGGGCTTGGGCTGCAGACCTAGTTTGGTGTGACGGTGTGACGATGTGACGATGCATTTTCAACGTTAAACACTTAAAACACTTAAAACACTTAAACCCTCGATCTATCTAAATAACCTTGGGAGATCAAGACCTCCGGGTAAATTTCCTTAGAGCTAACGGCAGGGGTCTCGGATCTAACCCCCAGGGTTAGGAAATATACGGAATTACCATATGGGATCAGGTTTCCGACCCCGTACTTTGTATCGGTGCGCTCGGCACTAATTGCCCGATGGGATATCTCCGAGGTATATAAATTTCCAGACTTGGAACGGTGATAACGCCATCTACTAATGAGTGGTGAATAGTGAGTGGTGTGTGTGGTCCGACTCGGACTTTCATACTGTCTTTACCCGAAGTATATTCCAAGGGTTATCCCCGAGGTTCGTAGACATTTATAAGTCGACTTGTCCGCGTAGTTACTTGAATCACTTATTCAATTCCCTTGAGCTAAATCCACATCATGTCTACACAAGTTCCCGCGGTAGGAATTGCACTTTGACCATTGATTGTGAGTCATGAGCGCTAACTTATACTTTAGAGCGACGCCGGCAAGGAGCTGAAGCTCCTGCATTACATCTATGGGCAACCAAATCTGGATGAAATCCGGGGCCATCCCCAAAAAGTGATCGATCTGATCCATGAGTTTGAGAAAAACTACCGTTTCATGATTATTGGCGCCGAAAAGGGCAAATTCATCACCAAACTTATCGATGAACAAAAGCCAAAGACCATGATCGAGTTGGGTTGCTATGTGGGCTACTCTGCGATCTTGTTCGGCGATGCGGTCCGTCGAAATGGTGGTGAACGCTACTTGAGTCTCGAGTTGAACCCAGAGTTTGCCGCAATTGCCAATATGCTCGTCGAGCTAGCTGGATTGCGTGACTTTGTGCGTATCATCGTCGGTCGAAGCGACTTGTCGCTACACAAACTCCTCACCTCGGGCGAGGTGAAAGAAGTGGAACTTCTCTTCCTCGATCATTACAAACCGGCGTATACCACTGACCTCAAGATTTGTGAGCACTTTGGGGCCATTGTGCCTGGTTCGGTACTCGCTGCTGACAATGTCCTTTACCCGGGCAACCCACCATATCTGGAATATGTCCGCAGCACGGTGGAACAGAAGCGTGAAGCAGCCAAGGCTGGACCTTCTCAGGTTTATAACACTACCGGGATTGCCGAACGTGCGGTCCAGTCCTATGTGGAGAAAGATGACGTGCCCACTTTCCGATTTGTCGGGAACCCGAACTTGGTGTATGAGAGTCAGTTATGCCAACCCGAGGGATTGCGGGTAAGTTTGTTCCAAGAAAGAAATCTTCGGTGTCACTAACCGCAATTTGACAGGATGCTGTTGAAGTCACGAGGTGTGTGGGGGTGCAAGAGGCATAGATACTTAAATCTAAATCGTGCATGACGCAATGCGGATAGCGACATACAACATATGTTGTATGCCGATATGTTCGATGTTTTTTTTTTTTTTACTACTCCGTATGGTCTGGTGAAAGCGTGGCGGAGAAATAGCGGATAACATCCGCCTTAACAATAGTTTTAGTGGAGAAGTAGTCTCCCAGAATCATACGAGTTCATTTCATTGGTTCAATTTGACATGAGGGTCCATCATCTTCAAGAGCTACATTGTTAATCTCTAGCAGAAACCTGTACCACACATTTGTCTGAAAGGTTCGTCAACACTGAACAATGGGAACTCCGTCATATGTCAAGAGAATCGAATACAACCTTGGAAGAAATAGTCATTATTAATCAGGGACAGAGTGCTCCGAAGTACAAAGATGTCGAGTCGAACGTTGCCACATCGGGAAACCGACTCGGCCTTTGGGGCGACCCCCACCTGAGCCAACATTGCCGTCGCCAGGACCTTCCCGCATTCTCCCCGCTAAATGATTTCCGGGGCCATATAAAAAGTCTCTGCCCCTCCTAATTTCTCCCTCAATTAATTCTCAATCTATATCTCATCATGGCTAGCAAGATTTACAATGTCGGCGTTGTCGGTTACGGCTTTAGCGCAAAGATCTTCCACATTCCCTTCGTGAAGGAGGTTCCTGAGCTCAAGCTCTACGCAGTTGTCCAGCGCACCCCGAAGCAGGATGATGATGCCGAGAAGGACCACCCCGGCGTGAAGTCGTTCCGTACCACTGAGGAGATGGTCCAGGACCCCGCAATCGACGTGGTGATCATCACTACTGCCCCCGATTCTCACTTCGCGCTGTCTAAGCTGGCGCTGGAGGCTGGCAAGCACGGTAAGTGCCCAGAAGGTCCTGGATTACAATTAGCATAGACAAACTAACGTGGGATATATCAGTCGTCTGCGAGAAGCCCTTCACCCCCACCACCCAGGAAGCCGATGAACTCGTCGCCATTGCGAAGAAGAACAACAAGCAGCTTGCCGTGTTCCAGAGTATGTCTGGTGATCTAGCTGATGCAAACCCCTACTAATACCTGCCCTAGACCGCCGCTGGGATGCCGACTTCGTGACCCTCTCCAAGCTCGTCAAGAATGGCTCACTCGGCCGCATCTCCGAATTCGAGACCCACTTCGACCGCCACCGTCCCGAGGAGCCGGCCTCCGACTCTCACAAGTGGAAGAACAAGGTCATCCCTGGTGGCTCAGCGATCTATGACCTTGGAACCCACCTTCTGGACCAGGTCGTGCACCTGCTCGGTCTCCCCGCGCGGGTGACCGGTTTCATTGGCTCCGCCCGGGAGGCCAACTCATCTTCTTACGAAGACTCCTTCACTGTTCTGCTGCATTATGCTAACGGCACATTGGCCACTGCCAAGGCGACCGTGGTCAGCCCCGAGGATGAGCAGCTGCGCTTCTGGGTGCGGGGTGACAAGGGTAGCTTCAAGAAGGTAAGAGCATCTACTTGTGCAGACTACGATGTAAAAAAGTAAAAGCTAACCTGATTGTATAGTACCACCTTGATATCCAAGAAGATCAACTCAAGGCCGGCATCATGCCCCAAGATAAGGGCTATGGCCGTGAGCCCCGTGAGCGTTACGGTGCTCTGACTACTATCAAGGACGGCAAGCCCGTCAAGGAAGTGGTCCCCACCGTGGAGCCCCCCACCTACACTGAGTACTACCGCAAGCTTGTCCGCGCTCTTAACGGCGAGGGTGATCTCCCTGCCAGTGGCGCGGAGGCCCGCGAGGTCATTCGTTTGATCGAGTTGGCTCGTGAGAGTTCCCGCACTGGACGTACTTTGGACGTGTAAGCTCATGTTTGTATGCAATAATGATTATGATATACTTGATAAAAGGCAATATAGCTTGAAGTTTTGGATGAAATTCTTTGCTGCAATAAATCCCGTAATTACCCTTGCACTTAGCAACGAAACAATTAACATTGTTACACAAAAGCATTTCAACGGCTGAAACTGTAGATCTCCAATCATGTCCGCTCTCAAAGTACGTGGAAATTGTTTGGATATCCATATCCATATTGCTGCCTAACAACGGCCCCTAAATGCTACTAGGCAGTTGACTGGATTTTCCCCGTCACATGGTAGGCACGAGCTAGGGGTCTGACCATATTTTCTCTTATACGTACGGAGGGCTTTGCAAATTGTTCCACGGCCCCCTTGAAGAATTAAATCTTGAGCTAAGAATACTTATGATGGACGTCAAATCGCTACCAGATTTCCGATTCTTCCCATATCCAGTCGAATCTAAAGAACTGCTACCACCAGATGACCCAATTACCCTCAACATTTCGTCGTCATGGACTTACTGCGGGCCCCTCTTGACCCTTGAATCATGTAAACTGCCATCCTCCTTCAATACATGGGCAGAATCCACCATCAACGGCTCAATAATGCCCTCATTGTTCTCCTTCCTGACATACGTCCACGATTTCCTGACCAGAAACAACCAATCCCACTACTGGCTCACAATCAGAGCAAGTAAAGGCTCAGACGAATTCGACATCCCACGCTGGCACACAGACGATTTATTCTTCTCTCCACTCAGGCCACCAATAAACCATAGACGTGAATCCCTCTTCTCACCAATCACTAACCTACTCAAATCCACCTGGACAAGACCAACAACAAACCAAGACCTCTCGACCCCAATCCTAACCTCCAAACTTCAAACCAAGCATCATGAACATCACCCAGCACTCACACCTACACCCCCAACCGCCCAAATCCCCTCTACAAGTCCGACCCCAACAAACTGGAAACTCACAACAACCCTCCTAGGCCCAGGAACCCTATTCATTCCACCGGCAACAAACCACCTAGCCCGCGCCACGCAGCAAGCGGCCAAAACCGCTGCCCGCACCGCACACCCAAACCATATCTGCGTCTCTGTGCGCTGTGTCGGGTGCGCCATGGCGGCAGAGTCGGTGCGAGAACGGCTGGCCGTTGAGCTAGGCGCACATGGGACTGTGCAGGCGTCAGCGGGGGAGTGTGTTTTCTTCCGGGTTGGCGAGGACGAGGGCGCGGTGCATTCTGAGCCGCGATCCCATGGGGATCGGGTTTTTGTTAATGTTATTCCTGGTCATGAGGCGGATCTTAGGGCGCTTATGGCGAAGTGGGGGATGGAGTATCCGCGGGCTTGGTGTGTGGGGTTGCCGTTGGTTATTGGGGAGGGGGAGGAGTGTTTGAGGGATGTTGGGAGTGAGCTTTGAGTCTTTTTCTTTATGGAAATGTTGTGTATTGGTGTTGGAGACATCTTGGTATTCTTTAGTATAGATGAATGCTCTGGTATTGACCGGACATAAATCACAATAGCCGGGAGAGCTCGTCTGGCAATCAACTCCAATTTTTATTTCAGTGATATTCCAAAGCAATCAATAAAAGCAACCTATAAATGTTAGTTGTAGCGGGCTACATCTATACGATGCATTGACGAAATAGGAAATATCGTCAGGCTGGCCAATGACGCTATGCCAAGCCGCTAGTCCCAAACGGTAATTTATGTTACCAAATGTAAATCCGCTGAGTGGACAAGAAATTGGACCTGGCATCGACCTTTAGGACGTCGGATATTTGACATCCGCGGAGAAAGAGAGAAGGCTTGCGTGTTAGACCGCACACATGAGGTATTGCTCACTAAGAGGGACCGGGAAACGGTGGATGGAGGGTTCTTTCTTTATTCCCCGACAGGGCTGAACCCCACAGTGAGATGTCTTCATGAGATTTGACGCTGCTGTGAGATCTCCAGTAAAACCTACCAGAGCCTAGAGCATATCTGCCATTCACAGCAGAATTCCAGCATGGCGTCATCTCCACATGGGCCCGTGACGCTATCCCACCCGACGACCTGGAATTTTGACATCGATCGGTATGTGAATCCGTTCGTGCCAGCACCACGATGGCATCTCATACCAAAGCCTTTCGCCTATATGCTGGGATATCGGGAGAGACCACCCAAGCCAATAGGCAACATCGTGATCGCGTTGTGGTCGTTGGTTGGAGCGTTTTGTGGGGTGGCTTTGGTGGCATCTGTTTCGAAACGGGTACCTTCTTTTGAAGCGCGTGATGCAACAGTTATTGTTGGCAGTTTTGTAAGTTGTGGTGGGGGTCTGATCCGAGAGCAGAGTAGAACAAGAACAACCCAGGGCTGACTATGTTTCTTTGATAATAGGGTGCGGCGGCAGTTATTGAATTCGGTGCGATCGACTCGCCCTTCGCACAACCACGCAATGCTGTCCTGAGCCAGGTCATCGCCTGCTTTTTCGGCGTTGGGATATCGAAGTTGTTCGCCTTGGACCCTCGTGCTGAATCGTATACTGAGCTTGGGGGTGCTCTGGCTTGCGCTCTTACCACGGCTGTCATGATTCTCACCAAAACTACACACCCGCCCGCGGGTGCAACTGCTCTTCTGGCTGTGACACACTCTCAAACTGTTGCTTTGGGCTGGTTTTTGTTCCCGGTCATGTTGCTTGGAGTCACACTTATGCAGGCTGCGGCCGTGGTCATCAACAATATCCAGCGTCGGTATCCGCTGTACTGGTGGACATCACATCCTCTTTCACGGTCTCGAGGGGATGTTGAAAAGGCGATTCAAAAGGAAACAACTAGTGTCACTAGTCATTATGAGGATAGTCTGACTGATGTTCCTCGACGGTTGGTTGTAGAACATGGTGATATTTTGGTGCCTGATGGGATATTGCTTTCTGCCGAGGAGCACGAAGTATTGCTGAAGATTAGTGAAAGACTTTGAGGCTTTGAAGTGGGAGACCGCACATATTAAATATTAGCATGTTATCTCTCGTCCTTAGATAGTCCTGTTATCGTCCAGTCGCGTTTCACACAAATCAAAGTGGCAAATAGACACCTCAGGCATTCACTACGGTGACGTCTCTCCCAATCAAAATCCACTTATGTCCATGGCCCACTGATTGATTTTTTTTTTTTGGTGAAATTTCTTGGACCCTTGAACTTGCCAACTCACTCTATCCTCTAGCCAAATAAATAAATTTATAAGTGAGAAAGGTACGTTCTACTTTCAATTCTTTTTTCTCTTTTTCTCTCATTGACAATCGATAGGATTCTATCGATAAGGGCAAACCACCAACTCCACTGCTCTACGCCCCTCCATTTCTGTCCGCCCCGCCAGGCGATCCACTCAGCCTTTTTGCATTTCTCTTCAATCTCTTTTTGCATTGTCATCCTTTCTCCTCTCCCTCCCTTTGCTTTCCGTCTTCCCTTACTTCTTTTTTTAAACCCCCTTTTTTTATACCGTCACACACGCAACCATGGTTTCCGCCTCGAAGGCTGCCCGCATGGCCAAGCGTGCCGACGAGAAGAAGCCCAAGAAGGTCACCAAGGTCGAGCTCGATGCCCACGGAAACCCCATCGTCGAGGATGCGCCCGCCACTAAGGATCAGTCCGTCGTTGATAAGCTCACAGCCCAGCTGGATAAGCACGGTCTGTCCGATCGTGTCACCACCGGTGTGCTGTCATCTCTCCCCGCCTCTCGCGATGTTAAGATCACCTCTTGCTCCCTTGTGTTCCACGGAAAGGTCCTGGTCACCGATTCCACCCTCGAGTTGACCTTCGGCCGTCGATACGGTCTCCTCGGTGAGAACGGTTGCGGAAAGTCTACTATCCTCAAGTCCATTGCTGCCCGCGAGTACCCCGTTCCCGAGCACATCGATATCTACCTCCTGAACGAGGGTGCACCCCCCACCGACTTCGGTGCCCTTGACTGGGTTGTCCGCGAGGCTGAACGCCAGTTGGATGAGATGGAGAAGAAGGCCGAGCAGGTTCTTGAGGATGATGGCCCTGATAGCCCTATCCTTGAAGACTTATATGACGTACGTATTTTTCGCATTTTTCGAGTCGTACTTTACTTGGTTCCAGAACACAAGCTAACTATCCTGTACAGCGCATGGACAAGATGGATCCTTCCACTTTCCACGTTCGTGCCTCCCTCATTTTGACCGGTCTCGGCTTCAACAAGAACACCATCAACAAGAAGACCAAGGACATGTCCGGTGGTTGGCGTATGCGTGTTGCCCTCGCCAAGGCCCTGTTCGTCAAGCCCTCTTTGCTCTTGCTTGATGACCCCACTGCCCATTTGGACTTGGAGGCTTGCGTGTGGCTCGAGGAGTACCTGAAGAAGTGGGATCGTACTTTGATCCTGGTTTCTCACTCCATGGATTTCCTGAACGGTGTCTGCACCACCATGCTTGATATGCGTGGCCAGAAGCTCCTCTACTACGGTGGTAACTACGATTCTTACCACAAGACCCGTAGCGAGCAGGAGACCAACCAGGCCAAGGCCTACACCAAGCAGCAAGAAGAAATCCAGCACATCAAGAAGTTCATTGCTTCCGCTGGTACCTACGCTAACTTGGTGCGTCAAGCCAAGTCTCGCCAGAAGATTCTCGACAAGATGGAGGCCGATGGTTTCATCCAGCCCGTTGTTGCCGACCGTGTCTTCACCTTCCGTTTCGCCGATGTTGAGAAGCTTCCTCCCCCAGTTCTTTCCTTCGACGATGTCAGTTTCTCTTACTCCGGTAACTGGGACGACACCCTGTACGAGCACCTTGATCTCGGTGTCGACATGGACTCCCGTACCGCCCTGGTCGGCCCCAACGGTGTCGGCAAGTCTACCCTGCTCCGTCTCATGACCGGCAAGCTCAGCCCCATCGGTGGCCGTGTCTCCCGTCACACTCACTTGAAGCTCGGTGTTTACAGCCAGCACTCTTCTGAGCAGCTTGATCTCACCAAGTCCTCCCTGGAGTTCGTCCGTGACCGCTTCCCCGAGAAGTCCCAGGATTACCAGTACTGGCGCCAGCAGCTCGGCCGCTACGGTCTGAGTGGTGAGGGCCAGACTGCCCTCATGGGTACCTTGTCCGAGGGTCAGAAGTCTCGTATTGTCTTCGCTCTGCTTGCCATCGAGTCCCCCAACATGATTCTTCTTGACGAGCCTACCAACGGTCTCGATATCCCCACCATTGACTCCTTGGCCGATGCCATCAACGCCTACAGCGGTGGTGTCGTTGTCGTCTCCCACGATTTCCGTCTCCTCGACAAGATCGCCAAGGACATCATGGTTTGTGAGGACAAGACCATCCGCCGCTGGGACGGTTCCATCGGTGAATACAAGAACCACCTCCGCAACAAGATGTTGTCTTCCGGTGCCGTTTAAGGGCTTTATTGATTCTTTTTTATTCAACTTTGTTCAACTTCTTTTTTTCCACCTATTGATGACGACGAAATGCTAGACGAGAACTGAAGGAATACAAATGCCCACATGGCACTAAAAGTTTGGTTCCCGGCAAACAGGGACACAACAAAAGGTTCCTTGGATTGGGATGGTTTTCATTTATTTTCTTTTTGTCCGTTAGATCGTTTGTCCTTCCTCCCTTTCCGAATAGATTTTGGGTTATGGAGGATTGGACTTCTGCGTTTGCTATCATGAACTCATTACCCCTGCCGTCTGTTTTTCGCTTTCCTGTCTTGTGCATCCTTGATAGAGTATCTAGTCCTCTCTTCCGAGGTGAATATAAGGGATGCCAGTCTGAATTATATCCGTATGACTTGTAATTCTTGCTTGAAGAATAGGCTATATTCTCTCAGTATTTACATATGGCACCAAATTATGTACATGATTCAGACTTCTGATTGATTGATATGTTGTCTATATCCTGTCTAGATAATCTTCCTCATAAGCAGTGCTGTCAAGGCTGAAGATCGGCTATAGAACTGGTTCAAGAATTGTCAATCCCTTTCTTCTCATCTTGTTGATCTTATCCCAACACTAATAGAACACACCGTGGCGATGCACCAAGCGACAAAGAACATCAACAATGGCAATAGTAGCCCTCATTGTCTTTCTCTGTCTCTCGAACAAAGAACCAAATCCAAGTCAACATCAAGGACATACATAAATACCCCGGGATCTCACCAAATTCCCTATCCCATCTCGGCCAACATCTCATCTGATTCTCCAAAGCCATAACCAGATCTAGGTAAGCCCTATCAAATTAACCCACTCACACTAGAAACCCAGAAGCTCGCCTACACAGATATCTACACACCCATACCCACCAACACAATGAACGGAGCCCGCATACACCCCCACAACTTCCGCCAGATCTACACACAAGCCTGCGAAACCTTCACCCACAAGCTCCAGTGCCAGATATTCAGTCTCCTGAGCTCATCACCCAGCCCTGACATGGAGGAGATCAGCACACGACTGGAGGAGCTCTGCGAGCGGGTGATTCAGATTGGATTCCTGGGCGAGGTCGGCGAGTTCGGGATCCGGGATGATAACCGCGTGCGTATCCGTTGGGGCTCGCTTTCTATTAAGGAGATCTGCTTTGAGATTAAGTGGGAACTGACTGTGATCAAAGATGAGCTTGCTAGCGGTTCTGCGGCTCCCTTGCTGGTTGCGGATCTTTTGGTCGATACTTTGGATCATTTGCCTTTTTGAATATAACTTATTTTTATGGTTAGGATGCTTGTTTTTTGTTTGATTTGTAGAGTAGGGTTTATAGGAATGGTTCATATTTTGGGGGTCATTTTGGGTCTCTACATAGATAGAAGAGTCTATGGGTATTAGCCAACAATGACACTCATAGTAGAATAATGGGACTAATGGCGTTGTTGTGTTGTACAGGATATACATTTTACCTGGCTATCTACTTCGGAGATTTAGAGAGGGAAATAGGCAGTGCCAATAACGACCATTGATTCGCATTGATGGACATCGAAATGCTGTATTCTATTTGGTACGAAGAGGTCTAATAGCTGTACGTAGGATTTGGAAATTGGAAATGTATTATCGTGTCCGACGTTTGATGCATCTAGAAATGTGTCCATTTTGGTATTTGATATTAAAATATTTGTGTATTTAGATTCAATGGCTTGCATGATCATTACTGCTTGGTTCGCTGAGTGACCAACTCCGGACCAAAAACATTATCATCCTGACGGATGATCTGTTCTTGTTCCAATTTCCGCTTTTTAGCTAGGCGTTCTGTTTCGCTCTCAGAAGTGACCACTCCAGTATCACTTTGAACAGCGGTAGATGGTTGGGCCGATTCCCGTTTCTGGGAAGCAGCCAGATTCACCTTCTCAGGGTTCTGACAATGATATAGTTTCTTTGCGATGCGCTTGAGACTCTTCATTTGCGCGGGGTCGGAGGAGAGGGGTGTGTAAGATTGAAGAAGAGTAGAGCATTCGGTCAAGACGTGATGCAGCTTGGAGCGAATTTCGTATAGAGGGTTCACCAAGCCATTTTCGTCTGTTTCGGGGGCAGGGATTGTGGCCGTGACAGGACCACCGAGTTTAACATCCAGCAAAAACTCAGCCAGGGGACGGTCTGCCAGTAAGAAGGCAGAAAACCAGATCTGGGATGGTGTGTACAAGAAGTAGGCGTCTGTCATCTGCGCAGCGGTTCTCAACAGCTCACGGGTTGTGCCGTGGGCCCGAGCGATTCGATCTGACATTGAGGACGATGGGACGGGAGGAGGTGCGATGGACAGCAATCCTTGTTGCAGATCTTCCGCGGTCTCATGTGGTAGATGGGGGGCTGGTTGGCCTTGGCCTTGTGCGATGGCTTGTAGTTCCATGACGCCGCCTTCGAGTCCCCGGAATGGATGCCGTACATCAAAAGTGAAACGGAGACCCTGCATGAGCAGGAATTCTGGTGCGATGACGTCCTCTGTCGTTGTGTCGCCAGGGATTCCATCTGCAAATTGCCGAAGAGAAATATAGTAATTATCGGTTTTGCTTGCGACGAAGAGCGCACAAGCCATGATCGACTTTGGGTGGTATGTCATGGGTGAATTGGTTAGGTAGAAGCGGCGGAGGTATTGGATCGCGGTGGCCTATATGCGCAGAACAAAAAGTCAGCTTCTCAAGCTTCATTTGTACGGACTTTCAGAAAAGCATAAAGTCCCCTAGAGCTTGACGTACCCGGACCATGGTCGGAATTGGTGGCTTGTATGTCTCTCCCAGCTCTAGCGTCTTCTCGCAGTAATACCGCACGAGAACGAGCTCCTCCTCTGGTGTCAAACATTCAACATCCTTCCCATCTTTGTTCTTGATTTCCGTATTGCTTTCCGGTAGTGGTGTTCCCGCCGCGGAGGATGCGGTTGACTGATGAGTTTCGCGCGATCTGCGCAAAGCGGCGCGCACGCGCTCACTGGCAACTGCATTCGTCGAGGCTCGGAGAGATTGTAGAGATGGCTCGGTATATGACCACAGTCGGTACTGGGATGAGGCACGGTAAATGTCGTCTTCAATCATGGTGGTGCTCTTGACTCGGAAGAATCAAAGGCTAGAAACCTTTATTCTTGGGCGGAGATAACGGCCGACTGCTTAGAGTATCACCAAAGAGAAATTCTGAGGATGAATAGGTGGAGATCGCAGGGCTGTTCTAAATATGAGAATAAAAATCGGAATTATGAATGAGCCCAGCAATTAATCCACTTGGGTTGAGTCGAGGGAGGTTGCTCGGAGCTGGTGCTTATCGATAACACAAACCCTCACTTCAGCTCTAGAGATCTACCTAAAGATCATAACATTTTTTTATTTTTATTTTATTGGTCTGAATATCGATTAAAAGCTATGTAGCAAATATTTAACATGCATAAACCACCCAATGCAATCCAATCATATTCCATATGTGCTTTCTGCCTTGTTTCATCCAGAGTCCACCACAGACACCAGAATATACATCACTCACCGAGAAGTCGGGCGGCAATATCACCCATACGACCTTCTTCCAGCTCGTAGTCTTGACCTCCTCGTCGCTCGACACCGACATATCGGAAAGCAGCCACAACACGATCAACGTCGAAACCCATGCTGGTGAAACGATCGATCAAATTCTTGTTGTATCCATCATATCTATAGATAATCATCAGCAACCATACCAAATAATGGCAGAAGAACGACTCACTTTGCAAGGCTGTCTTCGTCAGCTCCTTTCCGGGCGTCATCTAGGCTTGATCCGCTTCCATTGTTAGCACTACCCACGGGAGCTCCAGCATAGATGACTGCCCACTCGCGTGCAACACGCTCAAACTCCTTGGGTGACTTGAGAAGCATATTAGCTACTTCAGCATCTTGGGGATCTTTGGGCTCGGGTGTGCTAAGCAAAGATTGCAGCGAAAGCAGAGCGGACTTGATAGTCAGAACTGGCGACCAAGCGCTGGAAAGCGTGTCGAGGCAGATTGCACCCTACATTGGCAGTCAGAATCCAGTTTTTCTAAGATGGATATTGTGAAGAGGGCCCTGACCGTTTGACTGCTGACATTTGGATGCCACACCTTGGTCTCAAACTTCATAGTAGGTGGCCGGAAAGGGTAGTCGGTGGGGATTTTGATATCGATATTGTAGGTGCCACCTTCATACGGGGTGCCGGGTGGCCCTGGAAATGAGCCCCTTAGGTGAGTGACATCGTCCTGGCTCCCAAATGGCTCAGCCTTGATTTGAGAGTGGGCATCTGCGTGAATGTCCGCAATCTCTTTTCCAATGCGACGCATACGATTGCTAGCCATGGTGATTTGAGGACTTGTTTCAGAAAGAGGTCAATCAAGATATGTTGAAAGATGAGATCGCTTTATGTGTAAAGTGTGGGGAGAAATAGATCTATTTCTGTCTCGTCAAAGACCACGATGAAACTGCCGTGGAGAGAAGACGGAGTGGGGCTAATGGTAGGAGGATGGTGTTAGGAAGGGTTCAGATCAAGTAGAGAATATCACAACCGGAGTAAGAAATCCTCTATCGAATTAAAAGTAACAAGATAAACGAGGATCTTACCGAAGGAGGGGAACTATACGGGGAATCAGTATGAGCTCAAACACCTGTCACCTGTTATATGCACGTGAAATATAGGCCCCGAGACGGAAAAAACACAATTATCAATCCTGGATAGCGAAATGTAAATCCCAGTATAGAGCCTCGGCGGAATATAAATTTCTTTGGTTGTCTTCGAGAATGTCGGAGGTACAAGCAAGGTGCCGCCGATAACTAACTAAGATGGGCGTTAAGGCAATAAGGCGCGAATGACGCAGTGGCGGCCTGAGGCCTGGATAGTCACGTGTGGACCTAACAGCTTCCAGCTCGCCCAGTGTCTGACCTTCGGCGATACCACCACATCTGCATTGACAATCCATCCCTTTCGACTCGTGTTTTCCATCATTTAATACCAACTCAAAGCTCGGGACTCACCCTACTTTAGTTTCATTTGCAACTTCACGCTAGGGATTCTGATTGTCTCCCTCTCGGTGGCTGACAAACATGGTGAGTGTCCCAATCTTGCCAGCCTTTGGGAGGTTATCTCGATTAGCATTCTAACATTCAAAACTAGGGTCAACAGCAGTCTAACCTGGGCGGCGGCCCTGGAGGCGATGGTCGCGATGACAAGGATAAGAAGGTATGTTCCTACTCGTTTCTACTGCACAACTAGCGCTGAGACCATCTTTCTTTCATTAGAAGGATAAGCCCAAGTACGAACCTCCCCCACCACCTACCACTCGTCTTGGAAAGAAGAAGCGCAAGGCTGCCGGCCCAAGCACTGCGTCCAAGCTCCCCGATATCTACCCTACATCGCGATGCAAGCTACGATACCTTCGCATGCAGCGTGTTCACGACCACCTGCTGTTAGAAGAAGAATACGTTGAGAACATGGAAAGAATGCGCAAAGCCAAGGCCCAGGCCACCCAAGATCCCGCCAGGGGAGGTGGTGACTTGGATGTGATGGATCGAAACGCCGATGAGCGGAGTCGAGTCGATGACATGCGAGGCAGCCCGATGGGCGTCGGCAACTTAGAAGAGTTGATTGATGATGACCATGCTATTGTCTCAAGTGCCACCGGCCCTGAGTACTACGTCTCCATCATGTCTTTCGTCGATAAAGATCTCCTCGAGCCGGGCGCCAGCATTCTTCTACACCACAAGTCAGTGTCTGTCGTCGGTGTATTGACAGAAGAGTCTGACCCCCTCGTCTCGGTGATGAAGTTGGACAAGGCGCCCACAGAATCATACGCCGATATTGGAGGTCTGGAGCAGCAAATCCAGGAAGTTCGAGAATCCGTCGAGCTGCCCTTGCTACACCCCGAGCTGTACGAAGAGATGGGTATCAAGCCCCCCAAGGGTGTGATTCTTTATGGTGCCCCAGGTACCGGAAAGACGCTACTTGCCAAGGCTGTTGCCAACCAGACCAGCGCAACCTTCCTCCGCATTGTCGGCAGTGAGCTGATCCAGAAATATCTGGGCGATGGCCCCCGCTTGGTTCGCCAGATCTTCTCAGTTGCTGCTGACCATGCTCCATCAATTGTGTTCATTGACGAGATTGATGCTATCGGTACGAAGCGATACGAATCACAATCTGGCGGTGAGAGAGAAATTCAGCGAACCATGCTGGAGCTTTTGAACCAGCTGGATGGATTCGATGATCGTGGTGACGTCAAGGTCATTATGGCCACTAACAAGATTGAAACACTGGACCCAGCTTTGATCCGACCTGGTCGTATTGACCGTAAGATTCTCTTCGAGAATCCAGACCGTAAGTGGTACCCTTGATCTCTAGTGCTTCGTCGTGGCTTACTAACAATCTTTTAGAAAACACCAAGAAGAAGATTTTCACTCTGCACACATCGAAGATGTCTCTCGGTGATGATGTTGATCTTGAGGAGTTCATCAGCCAGAAGGACGATCTCTCTGGTGCTGACATCCGCGCCATCTGCACCGAAGCTGGTTTGATGGCCTTGAGAGAGCGCCGGATGAGGGTTCAGATGGACGATTTCCGGGCTGCTCGTGAGCGCATCATGAAGACCAAGCAGGACGGTGGTCCTGTGGAGGGTCTGTACTTGTAAGCGCTTGAAATTCTTTTGAAGGTAGAGTGCCGGAGTGCTTGCGCTGGAGACCTGTACTCAGCTAGGTCCCTGTGTATTGTAATAATCGAGTGACGAATCAATCTCAAGGGCGCACCGCCTAGCAATTTCCCTAAATTTATCAACAAACGTACATCAAAGTAGATAATTCGCCTGTTGTAGCTCTGCGCCAATAACTGCGGCTTATCGGTCACAAGTTGCAAACACTGCAAACAAGCTCACTATCAGGTCGAAGCCTCTCTCCATCTGTCGCAAAGTTTCTCACACACTCAATCATGGATGAATTCGATGAGGAAGCATTCAACAAGTTCTTCCCTTCCAGCTTTGGGAAGCAGGCGAAATCTGTTGATGTTGAGTCCCAGATCGGCCGATCCAAGCGTGTCGATGTCTCGGCTCCAAAACCCGAGGGCAATGAACTAAGCACTGGCATGACAGCCCCTAGCGCAGCAGCAAGAGGGAGCGACGATGAGCAAAAAGACAGTGATGATAATAGCGATGAAGACTCCGACGATTCAGATGATGACGAGGATGAATTTCCCGTATCGCATGAGCTCGTTCTTAAGGCTCATGAGCGTGCCGTGACCACCATGACCGTGGACCCCTCGGGGGCCCGACTAATCACAGGTTCTACCGATTGCACACTGAAACTATTTGACTTTGCCTCAATGACTCCATCTACACTCCGAGCTTTCAAGTCCGTCGATCCTTCAGCCAAGAAAGCCACGGCAGCCCAGGACACCCACGCCATACACTACGCCGCGTTCAATCCGCTCTCCCCAAGTTATGTTCTAGCTGTGACCGCCACTGCGCAGCCACGTATTCTCAGCCGTGATGGGGAGACACTCACAGAATTTGTGAAGGGAGATATGTATCTACGAGATTTGCACCATACCAAAGGACATGTGTCCGAGGTTACTTGTGGCGCATGGAACCCATCTGATCCTAACCTATGCGCAACCGCCGGAACCGACAGCACAATTCGTATCTGGGATGTCAATGTTGGTCGCTCGCAGAGGGAGGTGATCGTGCACAAATCACGGGCGGCTGGCTCCGCTGGTCGGACTAAGATGACTGCCATCGCATGGGGCTCCCCGAAACAAGGAGGCGCCAACGTTCTGGTAGGTGCGGGTCTCGATGGGAGCCTAGTTATGTGGAGTGGAAATGGTCCATACACAAGACCCAGCGCAGAAATCCGGGACGCTCATGTCAAAGATACATGGACAAGTGGTCTTGACATCAGTTCCGACGGAAGGCTTGTTATCACCAGAGGTGGTGATGATACGATCAAGCTTTGGGATACCAGAAAGTTCAAGACTCCAGTTACAACCGTCACACATACCTCGACATCTTCCCGCTACCCAACATCCAACATTCAGTTCTCTCCTTCATCTGCCAATATCATCACAGGCTCTGACACCGGCCATTTGCATATCCTCAATCCCGCTACTCTCAAGCCTGAGCTCGTCACTCCCGTGACACCGGGGTCGCCTTTGATTACTGTTCTATGGCACGAAAAGCTCAACCAGATTATGACGGGTTCCGCCAATGCCGAAACCCACGTCCTCTATAACCCGACCATGTCCACGAAGGGCGCAGCGACGGTCATGTCTAAGGCACCAAAACTCCGCCACGTCGATGAAATTGCTATCACTGCGGACTTGAACCAGGGATTGGCAGGTGATTCGGTGGTCGTCGGTTCCAACGGAGTTCCGCATTACAGTTCGGCAACTAGGTCTGCTCGTCATCCTACAGTCGGCTTTACAGCCTCTGGTCGCTCTCGGGATCCTCGCCGACCGCATATGCCGGTGCAAACGCCGTTTGCCAAAAACACCCCGGATGAGAAGCATATCCTCGAGCATATTCCACTCAGTTCCATGCGAGACGAGGATCCACGTGAAGCACTCTTGAAATATGCCACCCAGGCGGAGAAGGAGCCTATTTTCACCAAGGCATACAAGGAAACACAACCAAAGGCCATCTACGCGGAACTTAGTGATGAAGAGCAAGGACCGGAAAAAAAGAAAGCAAAGCGATGATCGGTATAGAGATGTACACTATTCACTATGATTTTTGGTATCAAAAGCGCCTCGTTGAGTTGCAATGACTTAAATTCAGTTGCCTATGCAATATACAACATGTAGTATACCTTCTAGTTTCATAGGGATTCCAAGTCCACAGACCCGGCTCCTTACATTCACTCTGGGTTGTCCCCTCTTTTATGCGCCATGACGTCCCCCAAGAGCCCGACGATCCCTAACTGCCCGCCCGAACCGCCAATGATAGTTATGAAAAGAACCGGACGAGCATTGACCTCGCGCAAACGTCGCCTTCGGCGTTGATTCAATTCGTATCTGCGCCGTGGAACATTAATTTACCGCGTAGGCTCCAATGATCCTCAGAAGCTTTGGAAAACGGCTCCCCCGGGACTTTGTTCGGTGCTGACATATCAGTTCTCTCCGCGGCGCGCCTCCGCTCTGTGCCTACCCAAACCTCTTCGTATTCACTACCCTTATCGGTCGTGATAATCCTTGCGCGATAAAGTCGGATTATCCGGAACAGAATGCAGTCTTTTGCAACTTGACATCAAATGCTAACCGTTGAATTTGGGGGCTCGTTTTGATCGGCCTTACCCGCCGGAGAACTGGGGTGTATAAGGGGTGCTTGACAATTAAACAAGCTTCCCCGCCAAAGCGCGCGATAAACAGTACTCGAGTACTAGGATCGCATCATTTTAGACGAACGGATGGCATCCTCACAGTCATCGCTGGTAGCAAGCCTGCTGCCTGGTCTTCTTTCTTCCGCCGTTTCCCCGTCGAGGTCATCCACATTCGCAGCTTCGTCTATCCACCAACTATTCGTCCCACCATCAAATTCTACCTCAGGAACTCCCCATGACCACGATGGGGGTAACGGGGGAAACATGCATGAATGGTCATCGCTGATTGGAATTATCACGGCTTTATGCGGAAATGTTTTGATCTCGTTGGCTCTCAATATCCAACGCTACGCGCATATTCGGATCACAAGGGAATGGGAGCAGGACAAGAATCGCAACGGGGAATATGGAAACAATGGAACCCGCGCCGGGTCGAGGGGAAGATCCCAGGCTCAATACCGAGACTCTGATCAGGATGATTTCGAACCTTATCGCGACGATGATGGCGACGACACCGAGGGGAGGAACACTGGTTCGAGCTCGCGGGCCACTAGCACTGGAAGCAAGGATGGCGCATACGGCAACCGCAAATCCTACCTCAAGTCTCCATACTGGTGGGCTGGAATCATGCTTATGGTTGTAGGGGAAATGGGCAATTTCATGGCCTACGGCTTTGCACCGGCTTCGATTGTTTCGCCATTGGGAGTTGTGGCTTTGATATCGAATTGTATCATTGCGCCATGCCTACTCAAGGAAAAATTCCGCAAGCGAGATCTCTGGGGCGTGCTCGTCTCTATTGCTGGTGCTGTGGTTGTGGTTCTCAGTGCCAAATCATCCGAGGAACAAATTGGACCTGATGAAATATGGGCGAACATCACACGATGGGAGTTCCTGCTTTATCTCGGATTGACCACATCGTTGATTATCGGTCTCATGTGGGCAAGCCACCCGTACGGCTCGCGATCGATTCTTATTGATGTTGGGCTCGTTGCATTATTTGGTAAGTCTACATCTAGTAATCTCTAGTTTCGGGGCATGTTTCTTCTTGGTCTTGTTGCTAAACGCATATAATAGGCGGATACACAGCTCTTTCTACGAAGGGAGTCTCTTCGCTTCTGTCTGGCACATTGTGGCACGTTATTACATTCCCTATAACGTACCTGCTTGTCTTTGTCCTCGTCGCCAGTGCATTGATGCAAATCCGATACATCAATCGCGCTCTGCAACGCTTCGACTCCACGCAGGTGATCCCAACACAGTTTGTTCTCTTCACTCTTGCTGTAATCATCGGAAGTGGGGTCCTTTACCGTGATTTTGAATCGATAACGACTGAGCGCGCGACAAAGTTTGTTGGCGGATGTGTGTTGACTTTCCTCGGGGTTTCCTTCATCACGAGCGGTAGAGTCCGCGCCGACGATGAGTCGTCATTTTCATCTGAAGACGAGGAGGGGTCCATTGGTTTAGTCAATGGCGAAAGGTATCATGACGGAATTGATTTGTCTCCGCCTGGACATCAATTGCCGAAGGCATCAGATGTTTCCAGAGAAGCACCATATGACGTTCCACAGTCCCCACGGGGGTCCATATTGAGCCAAGCCATTGATGGAGTTGATGATGATCAGTCTACCCCTAGAGGCATTCTCTCGGCCGCGCCCTCTTCGCCTCATGGATCTTTAATCGGTGCATCTCCTCTGTCTGCTCCGTCGTTTGACTTCACATCACCACTGCGGCCCCCATCTCGCATGTCCAACCCATGGGCAGACATACAGGATCAGGCTGTCGTGACACAGCAGTCTGATATCCGCCCCGTTACTCCCCCCGCACATGAAGACGAGACACCACAAGCCTCGACAGTCCTCCTACGGTTCCCTCCTGCACCTGGTATTGAAGAAACGGCGGGGGCCAATGGAAACGCCGGTACCGGTACTGTCCGACGTGCTTCAACCCCCACGCTTTTAGATCAAGCCAGCCACCCCGTTCGCAACGAGGCTACCCTCGAAACACCATCGCGACGCGCTTTGCGTAACTCCATCTCTCATCGTTTCTCCCCTGGGCCCCTTCTTCCCACACTTTCCGGTGGCTTCACTGCCGTGGTCGCCGATTCTATCCGGCGTGGCGATGGTAGTCCTCTCAAGGATCGGACAAGGCGGCGATTGGGACGTCGGCGTCACCTCGACGGCGCTTTTGCAGATCCATCCCTCGAGGGAAACAGTGATGCGGCGCTTTCACTTGCAACTGCTCGACTCCAGTCCGCCACCAACCTATCGGACAGCCCCGCGGAGGCTGGCCATTCGACGTCAGCTGTGCCACCAGTAATTAATACCGTACCGGCACCACTCACCAACGAAGATGCGACCCGTCTTCGCAGCTTGAGTGACTCGTGGAGCGGTGGGCTTGCGTGGCTGGGTGGTGCTCTCCGGAAAACTCAGAGCAGTATTGCTGCTGCGGGAATGCCAACACCCGAGAATGAGACACAGCTCGAGCCAAGCCACAACGCCGGTGATTCTGAGATCGAGACGGAATCTCGGCGATAATCAACTCGAAAGTCCCTAGCTCCGATGCATATACACCTCCCCTCTTTCCTTGATTACCCCTCTTTGCGCTTTTTTCTGATAGACTTCTGTCGGTATATTCTTGTAATTTGCATTGCATTCTGCTGGTATATGTTTAAGAATTATCGATGTATCATTTCTTTGTTTTCACACTGTATACTTCCCTCACAAAGGAGGGTTCGGAATTGTTAGCCACCAATCTTACCTTTAGCCTCTTATCCCTTCAATTTATCCATAGTGATCACATCATTCTTCACCCCCGGTTTCCGGGAATATTTCATCCCCCGGGTAAAATGGGCAGCCCTAATAGGTAGAAAAAGTTGGGAGCACCTACCACCACCCCAGGAAGGTAGTCAGCTACCCCAGGATGCGTTGGCTGTTCTAGTTTTTTTTCCAAGTCAATTTAACCGGACAGCCAATAATCCTTTCCCCTCAACCCCAGAATGCCATGCCAATGTGGAGGCGGGGGGTTGCTCCGTCTCCTGATAGTGCTAGCTCGGTTCAAACAGCGCCAAGCAGTGCACTACTGCAGCCGTTGAGACTAGCTTGATGACTTTGGAGCTTTCGGTACTGAACACGGCTTCATTTCCGATGCAAAATGGTATGACCTCGTGCGTTGCTCACATGCAATGCGACTGACTAGTCTATACCCTGAATCGCCTGTCTCCACAGTGCAAGGGAGTAAATTGCGGGCCTGCATGAATTTATATGAAGAGCTTCCCCAGGAATTTATTTTTCTTCAACCCAATCTGTTTGGACAAAAACTGATTGTCTTCTCGAAATGGTGGCCAATCTGCTTTCCAATGGGCTGCTGCTCGTGCAGCTCTTTGCTGCCCTAGCTTTGGGAAAACCGACATCCAGCCCTCTCTACAAGGATGCCAATGCTCCAGTCGAAAAGAGAGTGAAGGACTTGCTCAGCCGGATGACCATTGAGGACAAGAGGGCCCAGTTGATTCAAGGTATGCTTTGATCTCAATTGTCGCAATACAAAAGTTCTAATTGCTAATGCATTCTTGTGCAGGTGATCTTACGAATTGGATGAACCAAACCTCGGGAGAATTCAACTACACTGGCCTGGTCACCAACATGGAGATGAAGGCAGGCATGTTTTATGGTATGAAGTCCTCTGTCTAGCTATTTAATCCCTTTTCATCAGTTTACAGAAACACAAATGCTAATGTTTTGCAGTTGGATACCCGGTTTCTTGGGATTGGATCTCCGACAACATCAAGATAGCCCAGGACTACCTCATCCACAACACCACTTTGGGAATTCCTGCAATTGTTCAGACTGAGGGTATGTACACCGATAATACATTCTCCAGCTACATTGGATCCAAAGCTCATGACATTTTTTGCACCAGGTATCCACGGATTCTTGGTTGGCAATGCCACCATCTTCAATTCGCCTATTGCCTACGGATGCTCGTGGAACACGGATGTAAGCAGCCATTATACGTGCACTGCCGTACATACTGTTCGGGGGCTAACACAGTATTGTGCAGCTTGTCGAAAAAATGGCGGAAATCATCGCACAAGAAGCCAAAGCACTTGGTGTTAACCAGCTCTTCGCTCCTGTTGTCGATCTCGCCCGTGAGCTTCGATTTGGTCGGGTGAGTCTCATCTATATTTCAATACATTTGGCACAAAGAATCTAACAATAGAGTCAAAAGGTCGAAGAAACCTTCACCGAAGACGCTTTCCTCTCCGGCGAATATGGTTATAGCTACGTCAAGGGAGTGCAGGGCAAGAATGTGTCAGCTATGGTCAAGCACTTTGCGGGCTTCAGTGCCCCCGAGCAGGGACTCAATACTGGCCCAGTTCACGGTGGTGAAAGAGAGTTGCGCACAACGTACGTTGGTCCTAAGATGAGAGACTATACAGTCGACTAACCATCGCATAGCTGGTTGCCTCCTTTCAAGCGAGCCATCATCGATGCCGGTGCCTGGTCTATCATGGCTGCGTACCACTCGTAAGTCCAACGTGGTCTGATTTGTTGTTGTTGCCATTCTAATATCCATTTTCAGATGGGACGGAATTCCAGCAGTCTCCGACTACCACACCCTCACCGAGATCCTGAGAGAAGAATGGGGATATGAATACTTCGTCATGAGCGATGCCGGTGGAAGTGACAGAATCTGCTCTTACTTCAAACTTTGCGAGAGTGATCCTATCGACATGGCAGCGGTTACCACGCAGCTGCTGACTGCTGGAACCGACATTGAGATGGGAGGTGGTTCATTGTAAGTTCTATTAAAACCCACACAGTGCAACTACAGATACTGACTACCGAATAGCAACTTCCAGAAGATTCCCGAGCTTGTCAAGTCTGGAAAACTCGATATCAAGGTTGTGGACACTGCGGTCTCTAGGTTGCTCCGGGTCAAGTTCGAGATGGGTCTCTTCGAGAACCCGTACCCTGCTGCACCCAAGAACGAGTGGCATAAGCTCATTAACAGCCCCGAGGCTGTGAAAACTGCGAGGGACCTGGATAAGGAGTCTATTATTCTGCTTGAGAACCACGATAACATCCTGCCTCTGAAGAAGTCGAGCGACATTGCGGTCATTGGGCCTATGGCTGGTGGTCTCATGAACGTAAGTCAACATTCCTACTTCGCTTATCAGTCAGTATATTAACAAAACTCATAGTATGGCGACTACGTCGTCTACAAGAGTCAATACCGGGGCGTCACTCCCCTCGATGGTATCAAGGCCGCAGTTGACGACAACGCCCAAGTGCACTATGCCCAGGGATGCGACCGAGCGAGCAATGACCAGTCAGGCTTCGAAGAAGCAATTGCGGCCGCAAAGAAGTCCGACGTGGCTGTTGTGGTTGTTGGAACCTGGTCGCGCGATCAAGGAGAACTCTGGACAGGATTGAACGCAACGTGAGTAAACTGACCTTGTTCCAAGATATATCTAGAAGTTTCAGTACTGACAGACCCAAAGAACCGGCGAACACGTTGACACGGACGATCTATCTCTTGTTGGCGCCCAAGGACCTCTGATCAAAGCCATTGCCGACACCGGCGTGCCCACAATCGTCGTCCTGTCAAGCGGCAAGCCCATCACAGACACCTGGATCGCAAACTCCACCGCCGCTCTCGTGCAGCAGTTCTACCCATCCGAGCAGGGTGGCAACGCCCTTGCCGACGTCCTCTTCGGCGACTACAACCCCTCCGGCAAACTATCCGTCAGCTTCCCTCGCTACGTGGGCGATCTCCCCATCTTCTACGACTACCTCAACTCCGGCCGCTCCATGGGCGACGTGGGCCACAAGTATGAGAACGGGACTCTTGTATTCGGCCACTCATACGTTCTCGGTGATGCCTCACCGTGGTACCCCTTCGGCTATGGCAAGAGTTATTCCACCTTCAAGTATGGAACTGTCAAGGTTGACAAGACTAAGATCTCGGCATCCGAGAAGACTGTCACTGTCAGCGTTGATGTGACTAATACACATGCCACTCGTGAGGGTACGGAGGTTGTACAGGTCTATGTCAAGGATGATATCGCCTCTGTTGTTGTTCCTAATCGTCAGCTCAAGGGATTCAAGAAGGTGGTTATTCCTGCTGGAAAGACTACCACTGTGAAGATTCCTATTAAGGTTGAGGATATTGGTCTCTGGAATACCAGGATGAAGTATGTTGTCGAGCCTGGTCAGTTTACTGTACTTGTGGGCAGCAGCTCTGAGGACATTCGTGGCAACGCTACGTTTGTTGTTCGGTGATTATTAGGAGGGTTATGATGAAAGGGAATTAGTTCTTAGTATATAGTTCGATGTGTGTGTTGCTTGGTGTGTTAGATCACTGATTGTATATATCTTGCGTTGTATCTGGAAATCAAAGATTTGAGAATTTTCAGATATTCAGTCGCATTCTCCTATGTCTTCGTCTTCTAATATTATCTTAATTCTTAACGACTAGATAGCCTTGGAGACTAATGTATCTCCACAGGTATAATTTACACCATGTGATGATCTCTTCATCTATCTAACCTGCCGAGGTCATTTATTTACTCCGCATAATTCTATTGGTCTAGGATTAGACGAGAAGCCTAGTAGTCACTAAAATATTCATTGAAAATAAACTAATTGGATCCGAAGCTTCATAAATAGTGTCATGGGGATATCTCATAGAAGTGATCAAGTCGCAAGAGGACCAAACGCCGTCTCCATTCACCGAGAATGAATATTGCGAGACTATGCCGGGTTATCAACTACAGCACGAGGCCCTGCCTGACCAGCAGAGGAACCTCGACCAGGATCTGGAGATGACGAGAGTTCCGACGGCTTGCTGGCGCCATTCGAAGGTGGATTGCTCTGACTGTCACCAGAGCGACCCTCCGCTCTCCGAGTTTTGGCACCCTCTTTCAATTTCTCCCAGCGGTCCCGGTATCGCCCAAGAACATTTTTGAGCTTGTCATTCTCATGAGCAGCAGTTTCAAGTTTCTTCTCACTGCGCTGGATCTGCTCCTCGAGTTCTTTGATCCGGGCGTCAGTATCAGGCGCAGCCGGCGGCGCAGTCAGCGTAGCAAGAGGAGAGGTAGTGGCCGTGGAAGGCTGGAAATGATCAGGCGTCCCCCCAGTCTGGCGATGTATCATTCGGATTGATTGCTGCAGCGCCACCGACGAGTTTTGTGCGCTCACCTCCCACATATGCAATCGTGTTGCAAGCGAATCAGTCAAGCCCCTCAAAGTCTCATTTTCAACCTGCATCTCTTCCATTGTCTTTTGTGTCTGTGGAGTGGTAAGCTTTTCGGGTACGGCACGGCGTCCGGCCCATACGCGCGAACCACTGGCACTGTGGCGCATTTCAGGAGACGAGGGGGTCTCTCGAGCATCCACAAAGTCATCATCGCCATCCTCGAGGCTGTTCCTGCGTGCTTGCTTTTCCGCTCGGGTGAGGATTCCTGCGTAGGACATAGTCCCACCCGTGGTTGGGACTACATAGAATGATTCTGCTGGGTTCCCGGGACCTGCCCCAGAGCCGTCCCTAATCGACCGCAACGCGGCTCGAGAGAAGAGTTTGTTCACGTCGGGCTCACCCGCGGTTATGGACCGGTCTAGAACGGCATGCTCACGGTCCAGTTTGACCTCGGCTGAGGACTTGCGGCTCTGTTCAGTGCGGACTGGATCCGCAGACCCCATCTGAATCCCTGCGAATGCCAAAGGTCCCGACACCTTGGACACTAGTCCCCCGAAGGCTGAGTAGAAGCGGTTGAATGCTTCATCGGCAATTGCAGGTTTATCCTTTGATGCTCCGGATTCAGCTGCACTGGAGGGTACAGTTTGCTGGGAAACAACTTCTGTGGAACTGGCTGTTGGAGGAGACCATGGTTGCCTAGGTGTAGAAATACGGCTGTGCCGATTTTTGACTGGTCCGTCACGTAATCTTGTTTCGCCGAGTTTAGCCCTCGGAGGTGTTTCGGTCATCTTTGCTGCGACATGTTGCGATGTAAGAGTTGGCGACACTGGCGATCCACGCCGGGGGTGCGACGGGATTCCACGGGCGGATGCCAGGTTACTAGCGATAGAGGATGCATCTCGACTTGGTAGACGAGTGTTCCCCACCAATCTTGGTGGTAGGTGTGCATCCTGGTTCGCGCCTGCGCTCTTTGTGGCTCCAGCTTCGGCTGCGGTCTGCTGGGTCCCTACTGCTGAGGAGGCAGTAGTAGAAGTTGTTTCAGCATGGGTAGTTGTCGGATGTTCATGCTGGAATCGGAGGATTTCGGCAAGCTTCTTGTGGTGAGTTTCGAGCAAACGTAGGGTCCGTAGGGCCTATGACGCGTTAGCTCAGAGCCGAGCGGGGAGGCAGATCTTCTACTCAATCAAGACTTACCTCATGGTCGGAACTGTTCTGTGCAGCCGTTGCAAATTCGCCAGCAGCTAGATCATGCTCCTCGCTGGCCGCGACTGGGTTAGCCTTGCGAGTCTCTAGGACTGCGTTTCGGGCATGAGTGTGGGCCTGGGTGCGGTCAGATTTTGCTGAAAATGAGGGGTTGAGGTCTTACCAAGGCCAAGGGAGCTACTTCCATGGCGAAGATAAGTTCACCTGTAGACGTTAAGAGAGAAAAACCTGGTGCATTCCTTTGATGGGATTTATCCGGGGAATGTTGGAGAAGTGACGTTATGCGAAGTGAATTTGGATTTGACAGTCGCACGAGGTACACACAGAGTACATTGAGGTACACGAGATGACCCTTGAAAAAAAGAAAACAATTCTCCTAGATCAAATTTCTAAAACAATTAGTAGACTCTACATATGTATTAAAATAGACTGAAAGCAGCGAAACGTCAAGTCACATCCACATTCTAAACAGTGGAGAAGCGGAGCTGAAGCATTAGATGCTTATAGCTATACCGTCATCTCGGTCTATGAAGAATAAGAGGGAGTAGGGGCAATACCAGGAATAATGGAAATAGTAGAATTGTAAAATAAACCAGAAACATATTACTACAAGTAATATCAGTCAAAATATCGAAACAAAACCAATTGAACAGCAAAAGACACTCTCAGTTCCAGACCGTCACCACTTGGCGGGTGACTAAGTTGCGGAGCTCCAGGGGATCGGGCAATTCAACACCTCTCTCTTTCTTCTTCACTTTGTCTCCCCGTCGACGTACGGAAGTTCTCTCGCCTAAAAAGAACAGAGAGAGAAAGTCTTCAACACATACACCTCATGACAACTTTCCCTTAAACCTCCCGGTCTGCCCGCACCAACCCCCCCGATTCCCATTCCCTCTACATTCTTTCAATCATGGCCGACTCTTCGTCTTCAAGCTTGAGAGGCGAAAACAGATCGCGCCGTTCCTGGACAGTATCTGCAGAATCAAGTGCAATCGAAAGCAATGGTCGCTCATCACAGGATTCCCACCTCGAAAGGCCGAAAACCCAGGGCGGAGAAGTAGCAGATCCCAAGGCTGGTCCTACTGGATTCTCAAAGCTACTCGAGGCGCGTCGGAAGAGGAAAGAGAATAAAAAGAAGAACCAAAAAAACAACAACGAGCCGGCGGTGCCGACCGTGGTCTTGGAAAACGACCTACATGAAAGTCGGTCCAACCAGTCTCGGGATGGGACCTCCGCACCCCCATCGTCGAATGGAGAGAGCTTTGCGCTGGAGGGCGAAGGCAATAGTCTGTTGACCGATGACGAAGAGCCAGATGGGTAAGTTGGACAATTGATATATCTTATGATCTTGGACTACTCCTAATCCGTTGACCCTTTTGGTTTTAATTAGGCCTCCACCGCTCACCTCGCACAGCTCCCATGCCGGATTCTACACTTCCTCCTCCCCATTGTTCAAGACCAGATCTGTAGATGCCGCAAACACGGAAGACCCTGATGCTGATGCCGAGTCAGCTGTTAGCGGTCCTAGTGCCACTGGGTCAGAATTAATTCCGGGTGAAAGAATGTCCCGACGCGCAACATCGGGTATGGCATTGGATGTCCCCACGGACGCAAATGGCAATAAACGGAGTATATCCCCTGGAAGGCGCTTCAAAGGCGGTTTTGGCTCAGACAAGAAAGGTGCCAAAGATGACCCTGAGGCTTCATCGGCCAAGTCTGGGGGCAACAAGAGCGGGCGGGGTCTGTTCGGAGCCAGCCGGCGGAGCAGTCTTTCATCGAAACGAGCACTGGCAGCCCCCGGCGATGTTCCGCCTGTACCTGCGCCAATTCGTACTGATCTGACGGACGACAAGCCTCGTTCGCTTGAAGCGAGTCCCATGCCGAACACCCCACCTCATACCGCTATTCCTGCGCCAGCGACAACTGTAACCCCCCCAACACCAACTGAGTACCGCCCTCTCAGCGCGCAAATCATGACTAACAGTGTTACTGATTCGCCCGAGTCTCTACACTCTGAAAATTCTCCGTCTTCCGGAGTCACTACCGTGAGCCCCTCTGGAAACATGATATCTCACCGTCGGGTGCGGTCCGCTTCTGCAGCCCATGGCCCAAGCAAATTGTCCACATCAGTGTCTGCACTGACACCTCTTGAAGAAAAAACCCCCGGGGTGAAGAATGCGCCTGCAACCCAGCAGATCGGTTTCTTCTCCTCGGTATTTTCAGTTGCGCAAAACGCCGCGACTTCCTTCAGTAACAGTATTAACGCACAACAGAGAAATCGTCCAACTTCTCAAACTGCTCCTGCTGATGCTGACAAATCTCTCAATGAAACTACTTCGGAGGAGGGCGAAAGAACATCTGATAACGGCAGCAAGATTGCCGAAGGGAGACCATCTGCGGTAGAGACTCTTGGGGCAGGAGATCTGGACTTCAGCCATCTGGACATGGACGCACGGCCCGGTGAGTCAATCACGACTGCCGACGGCGTGGTGATTACAAAGCCAGGTAACCCCGCTGACAAGCGCAAAAACACAGCTGTTTCCCGGCGAGATGAGGAAGCTGCCAAACTTGAAGACAAACGCGCAGCGCGCGCCGTTCAAGTAGCATACGCAAAGCCCTCGGAAGCTTCATTGGCAGGCCCCACAGAAGACGCCCTGGAGATTCAGTCTACCAGCTCACTTCCGAAAGATGGCCCACTTATGGGTGATCAAACTCCCCCCAGTGGTAGTGTCATCGATGGTGACCTGAGTGGGGGCCTCAGACGCACTGGCAGTGTGCGCAGTAGACTTGCTCGGCGTCATCGAGGCTCGTCTGGGGCCACGGCCTCGACAATCGGAGCGATTGGCGCCGCTGCCGTTGCGCTTGGTGCTCCTGGAGTCAATACCAGTGTACCTCGGTTGACTGGCTTTGCGGTTGCGAGTAAAAAGCGCAATCGGGACTTTCACCAATTATTCCGGAGTGTACCTGAAGACGATTATCTTATCGAAGATTACAGCTGTGCTTTGCAACGTGAGATCATTCTTGCTGGCCGCATCTATATCTCAGAAGGGCACATTTGTTTTTCTAGTAACATCCTGGGATGGGTCACGACTCTAGTGATCAGCTTCGATGAGGTTGTTGCCGTCGAAAAAGAGAGTACGGCCATGGTGTTTCCTAATGCGATTGCCATTCAGACACTCCACGCGCGTCACACTTTCCGCAGTTTACTCAGTCGCGAGTCCACATACGACCTAATGGTCAACATCTGGAAGATCAACCACCCCACCATCAAGAGCTCTGTTAATGGAACCCGTGTGGCCCATGGTACCGGTGATAAAACAGAGAAAGTTGAGGAGGAGGAGAGCGATTCTGAGAGCGATGTCACCGACGAAGATGAAATATACGACGAGGACGAGGAAGGGGACCATGCCGATAGCTTCTTTGAGGCTGGTGACAGTGCCAACGCCAGTGCAACATCATTGCCAGTGCGAAAAGGATTAAGCCGCAAAGCCTCCAGTCTGTCCGCGAATGCAGCCTTGCCAGCGGCCGGCACAAATGGCAATGGCGATAAAAAGAACAGCGACAAAGCCACTTCCAAGGAGGAGCCTGCTGATTTCCCAGGTCCGGCTACGCACGAACCCACCGAATACGTTGACGCCAACGGACAGTACGAAAAAGTCATCAAAGACGAGACAATCTCGGCACCACTCGGCAAGGTCTTCTCTTTGGTTTTCGGCCCAGCGTCTGGCGAATTTATGACCAAGTTCCTTTCCGACAACCAGAAATGTTTAGAGCTACAGTTTGAGGGAACACCAAAGGGTTTGACGACTGAAGCTCCAACCAGGAAGTACTCATACATCAAACCTCTCAACGGCTCCATTGGTCCGAGGCAGACAAAATGTATCAGTACGGAAACCTTGGATTTATTGGACCTTGAAAAGGCCGTCCTTGTCACTCTGAGCACGCAAACACCTGATGTACCCAGTGGGAATGTTTTTGCTACCATGACCAAGTACCTCTTCACATGGGCTCCTGGCAACCAAACTCGCTTCCTCATGACCTGTACTATTGAGTGGTCAGGCAAGAGTTGGCTTAAGGGTCCTATTGAGAAAGGTGCCATTGATGGGCAAACGACTTTTGGTAACGAGATTGTTAAAGCCCTGCAGGCTGGGGTTATTCCCCGTGGGCGTGTCAATGGCGCTGGACGAGGCAAAGGAAAGCGCAAGAAGAGCGATGGCGCACGGCGGGAGTCGACCGCAGCTGCTTCGTTGAAGGTTGCTGTGGATCCCAAAGCCGGAAAGGGAGAATCATGGGGACTATTCGAACCAGTCCGCCCCCTCCTGGAGCCCTTCACCAGCATTCTCACTCCGTTGTGGAGTAGCAACTTTGCTATCCTAGTTATTGGAATCTTGTTCTACATGGCATTCTTCCGATCCTCGCCATCACCGCCCATGCTTTCGCATGAAGTCGGCTGTCCTGGTCACAATTTGCCTCAGAGACTGGCTGCATACGAGGAGATGTGGCGACGCGAAGAGACCGAGCTGTGGAACTGGCTGGAAGACCGAGTTGGGATGGACGGAATGGTCTTTCCAAACGTTTACCGATCGCCTGAGCCCCACCCGAGTCGCAGGTCATCTGGAGCTAGTACCAGTGGTGAGCGTGAGCTCGCTGCGCGCCTTCGGGAAGAGAAGATCTCTGACCGTGAGATGGACCATGCTCTCCGCACCACCCGTCAACGTCTCGAGGTCCTCGAGGAGATGATGGGCAAACGCAAAGCCCAATGGGAAGTCGAAGAACCAGTCAAGTCTGAATTGTGATGGACATCAATGCTTGTCCCTCCTTGCACATAAAAAATCAACCAAACTCTCCCCCTATCTCATTTCGAAACTTGTCTCTTCTTAGAGAAAGTCCCGAATGTTCCTCTCCCAACACCAAACAAAATCTATTTCCTTGTCTTTACAAACTTGTTTTATTCTCAACCATTTGTCAGGGTGTTATCCTGGAGCTATGGGAACAAGCAGAGCTGTTCCCTTGCTGTTGATATTTATCCCTCCTCACATTCATTCTGAACACACCACAGTCGTTATTCCAACTCTCCCTGCCGTGTCCTTTGATACATGGGCAGGCTTTCCTTACATGTACATGAGCGCCGACTATCTTGTCTCTACCGGTCTACGAACTACCGGACTCAATTTTCTTACCCTTCTTGTTGATTGTTTATCTGAGCGTGCTGGCTACTTCTTTTCTTCGCCCTATTGGGCTTCTCTGTAAATATCTCGAGCTAATGCTATGTGATTTACATATTGAATATAGGCTATGCCGGAAGGCCTTCTTTGAATTCCTAAAACCGGACGAGTAGAATAGCATTTTTGTTGCTTGAGCTTGAGGATAAACCTCAACCAACGAAAGGTTCTAGGCGTAGATAACAAAAATAATCGGCCGCTTCTACGGCCTGAATCAATCTGCCAGATGTCATTCTTTAAGTATCGCATTTTATATATTGAAGACTCGTTTGGTAAGGGTTATTAGACTGTTCACGGCAATCTATTCCCAAACATATTTCAATTCATAGTTCTAGCTACATCAGAAATATTTGGAAAGACATCCAAAAGAGGCATCCAGGAAGATATCTAAGAAGACCCCCAAAAGACATTTCAAAGTGGTCCTTATAAAACGGTGTAATATCACTGACCAAATAGATCAGAATATATAGTATAAGATAAACTACATGTAGGAAGAAGACGAAAAGTAGAGAAGAGGTAAAGAACAATAGGTCAATGTCAAGTGGAAATCAAGTCATAGTCAGGTCATAGTCAGGTCATAGTCAGGTCAGTACCTTCCTAAGTAGACTCATTCCATCTTTTTAATCTTCTTCCCATCCTCCGACCCTCCCACCCTCTTTCATTCTCTATCCTCATCTATATTCCCTTCGTTACTTCGCTTGGCTATTAGCTATCAAAATGAAGATCATCAGATTATCATCGTTTTTCTTGTCTTCTAGGGTTCCTTTTCGTTTCTACGTAAGTAATCGTGGAAGCATCAGATTCTTGAAAAAAAGACGTTGGAACTAACTGAATGCCTAGGGAGCCTTCGCAGAGAACTCGGTTTCGATTTATGAAACCGCACTGGCCACCCTTCAAACAAGGGTAGAGTCAGGGAACACAAGTGCTGGCCGAAAAATGGCCGCCTGGGAGAACTTCCTTGAGGAAGTGAGGATCGAGGAGATCTGCAAACTTGCAGAGATGACATCCCTCACCCATATCCGGCACTTATTTTGAAGCCCCCATCTCCACCATCCATCCTGCACACCAGAGGGGAGACCCAAAAAAGATCACTAGGGGACGTCGAACGAGAATCCCATCTTCCATCATACTGGTGGCTGAGATCCAACTTAAAGTAAGACAAACACTCCTTCCATTCTCAAAGTATACTTTCCAAACTAACCCCTCTCTCAGGCCGATGATCAATGTTACACGTTGCACGGGGCATTTTCAGGCCCCAACAGTTGAGATGGCCCCTACCTAGACGTGTCTTGACCTTCTTCTTTGTGAAAAGAGAGGGGACAAATACCACTCCGTCTTACTGGTGAAACCGATCAATTATGCATTTTTCAATTATCACCAATACCCGCAAGAGGCTAGAAGTCCTGGAAAATCTGCTCGATGAGATGAGGTTCGAGAAACTCTGTCAAAGAGAGATGGTGGCAACCATCCGCATGGATCACCAATGCGGCGATGGGAATTGTGAAGCCAATGGTGAACAATATCCGGAATAGGTTTCTGGGGGCGATCCGAGCCCAGGTCGAGGAAGGCCAGTATGCCAGCTGCTGGTTCGTAGCGTTCTTGGCCTTTCTGGTGAAAAAGTACCGGCCTAAGAAGAGTGCGGAGGAGGCTAAGTACAGACTCCCGGGGGAGGTTGATAGACTCTCCCGGAGAGTTGAAGAACTAGAGGTTGGCAGGGCGGAGGAGCTGAGGGCCCTAAAGGAGGAGATGGCACGCCTGGAATAGAAGCTCGGAGCTGGGCGGGGGTACCTATGAATATTTTAGTCAAGGCTCATATCGAATAAGGAATCGACTTCATCTTATGATAAATATCTTCTCAGTGAAACAGAGGGTTGAGACCAAATATATTCATCAGACTCTGATACTGTGTTCGATCAATTTCCTATTCCATCGTCAAACACGGGTTTCATGGCTCTTTCGTTCAACTTTCATCACTCTCTATTTTCCATCAAATATCTGTTACAAGCCAGTCACTTCCTAACGTCATCTTTCTCGACTAGCCCTCAACCTTTCCAGTACGACAAAGCTTCACACCAATCTTCTGGGTTTGGCCCAAACGACCCTTGCCACTATCCGGTAGTAAAAGGCAACCACTCACACAGGTTTCTCTTGATTTGACTCGTGTCGGGTAGCTTGCTGGCAGCCATGAGTCCAAGAAAAATGGCTCAACACCAACTACCTTTAGGTGACCAGCCCGTAGCTCTCAACCCAAACTCGTTGGATGGACTTCCTATGGAACTCATATTTTGGATCTCGGACTTTCTTTCGCCTAACGATGTCCTTTGCCTTTCGATGTGCAACCACCGACTCTTTATGGCCATTCAATACAAAACGACTCTTCCACGGCTGATGGGAAGCGAAAAGCTAGCATTGCTGCACCGGATCGAACGCGACCTTCCGCATCATTTTCTGTGCTACTGTTGCGTTATTCTCCATAAGTTTGAGGGCCCAGAGATCTTTGGACTAACAGGAATGCGGGTAATGAGCAGATGTCGGCTTCCATGTGTCGTCAACTATCTGTGGAGGGAAGACGAACTGCAGATGCAGATAAATCATTTCTCTCCTCACACGGACTACTGCCTTTCATTCCTCCATCTCCAACTTGCTATGAAGCGATTCTACCACGGCCCTCGGTGTGGTATTACCACTGAATTACTGTCACATGTTGAAATCAAAGAGCATGCCAAGTCAACCACTCTGTATTCCATCGAAGCACAAGTCTGCACAGAGCCAGTGGGTCTATATCTGCGGATCCAAGATATCATGTTGACTGAGGACCAAAGCACACATCTCTTTGAACCAACCATAATGTCGATACTACCTTCATGAGACTTCTTGATATGCCCACACATACCTTTTTCCGACATGGCGAGTCTGGTTGAGCCTTTGTTCCTAGCTCATCTGGAGGGAACATTATTTCCCCAACTGGACGGCACGTGCAATACATGCAATACAGACTGTTGTTTTGAAATTCGGGACTATTGTGGTCATGTGGCTCTCATTATCACCCGCTGGATCAATTTGGGCCCTGGGTTGGGTCCTGACGATCCGCTTTGGAGAATTCATTCACATGAGCCATGGTGCATGGGTGGCGCTGATCTGGAACCGGATATGCCCTGGAGTCCTCGCATCTCATACGAGAGTACCTCTGGTGATTGGTCACGAGAAGCGCTACTTCTGCGCAATCTTTCGTATTCCGAAAACGGAAGATACAGGAGTCTGATGGAAATAGGTCCACGGAACACCTGGGTCCTACAATCCCCAGAAAGCCAGGTTGAGAATCGTGGGTTGAACTGATTCAATGACAATTTGATTGAATATCAAAAATGAGCAGTAGATCACAAATGATAGGCTCGAGGATAATCCAACTACCTATTCCAGATCTTTGAAGGGTCAATCTCGCTGTTCTCCTTGCATTTGCCTTGTACAATCTTGTTCGTCTTTGGCAGCTTATTAGCCTCGCTACCAGAGGCTTCATCTTCATTATCGCCAGTTTCATCTTATTAGTAGTTGTTGGAATATTCATCAGCCCAATACGTGGCGTCAGCTTCATCGTCGCTAGCCTCATCTTCCTCCGCTCCGTTGGATTTATTGGCGCTAGAATCTTCTAGGTTTCCAGCTGGATTGTTGTCGTCCCCATTTTGATTGTAATCTTCTTTGTTGAGTTGTTTCTTTTTCTCGGCTCGACTTCTGTTTTCGTTTCCGGCTTTGCCTTTATCTTTGTTTCCGGTTTGCCTTTCGTCTTCGTGTCTGGATTCTTCGTGTCTGGCTTTGCCTTGGTATTTGCCTCTGGCTTGGGTTTGATCTTCGTCTCCGGCTTAGGCTTCGTTTCTGGTTTGGCCTTGGTCTCCGGCTTGGAGTTTGCGTCTGGTTTGGCTTTGGCCTTCGTCTCTGGTTCGGGCTTCGCCTTTGTCTCCGGCTTGCTCTTTGTTTCTAGTTTGACATTCGTTTCTGGTTTGGGGTTTGCGTCTGGTTTGGCCTTAGTCTCTACCTTGCTCTTCGTATCAGGCTTAGGCTTCGACTCTAGTTTGGCCTTTGTCTCTGCCTTTGGTCTGGTATTTGTCTCGGGCTTGCTCTTCGTATCCAGCTTCGGCTTTGTCTCTGATTTGCCCTCTATGTCTGCCTTCGGCTTGCTCTTCGCCTCCGGTTTGGCCTTCGTTTCGGGCTTAGCCTTCGTTTCGGGCTTAGCCTTCGTTTCGGGCTTAGCCTTCGTTTCGGGCTTAGCCTTCGTTTCGAGCTTAGCCTTCGTCTCTGGTTTAGCCTTATTCTCCGACTTAGGCTTTGCTTCTGGTTTGGGCTTTGCTTCTGGTTTGGGCTTTGCTTCTGGTTTGGGCTTTGCTTCTGGTTTGGGCTTTGCTTCTGGGTTGGGCTTTGTCTTTGTCTCTGGCTTGGGCTTCGTCTCTGTTTTGCCCTCTTTCTCTGCCTTCGGCTTGCTCTTCGCCTCCGGTTTGGCCTTGGTCTCTGGTTTAGCCTTGTTCTCCGGCTTAGGCTTTGCTTCTGGTTTGGGTTTTGCGTCTGGTTTTGCCTTCATCTTCGCCTCTGGTTTTGCCTTCGTCTCCAGCTTGGTGTTTGACTTCGGCTTTGGCTGAATCGTCACGAACATTATTGTTGGCACGACCAGTTTTCCTTTTGGTTGTATTTCAATCATCTTGATACTCTTTAGGCCCCTCAATTACCATATCGGTAGTAGTATGAGATATTTGGAAACCAGAGTCCTCCGAAATGACCTCGGGAGTTATTGGCATCTTTGTCAGCAGCGTGGTTGGGCACCTGCGCGTCAGCATCAGCCTCAGCCTCAGCCTCGTATTCGCCCGGATCAAGATTAGCGTCAGCAGGACGTCACCCACCAGCATCTTCCTTGTCTGTGGTTTCCTCGCTAGCATCACCTGTACTGCCAGTGTGGCTGACCGTTTGCCGTTGCCAGGGCGTTAGAGAAAGGTGTGTGCACCATGCAGGCCAACATGGGCGATTCAATAATTGGGCCGCAGTGCATACTTCGGAGCAAGTTCGACATTATTGTGTCTGATCTTGTGTCTGATATCGTCTGTTTGACTGTTTGTCTTTTTGCCTTAGCGCCTTACCATAGGTAACGTATTTCACAAGCGAATGACCACCACAAGCGAGTGGCCACCCCAAAAACACATAGTAAATGTAATAAATTACAACTTGGTATCTTAGCAACAGTGGGCTATAAGGGGTTTCCTTATAGCTCAATACTTTTTAGGTGATGTCTAGCCCTTTTAGCGAGTTTGGAAAATATGTATGGCTTGATGATTGCGATATATATATTTCTAGTTTTTAGCAACGTAATTTTCGGTAATTTTCGAAATGATGATAATATAGCATTCTACTTTCTTTAAATTTGATATATTGTGTTTAAAATCCTTATCAATTACTATGCACAAGTAATAGGATAAAATAATAATATAGTTGTTGAGATATCAGATTATAATTTATCGCATTTACTATGTGCTTTTGGGGTGGCCACTCGCTTGTGAAATACGTTACATCGTTCATTCCATCCTATCGCAGTCAAAATATCACTTGTGTAATGTATGATATTAAATTGAAAATAAATAATTAGAACTGTGACAGATTTAACCACCTACTACGCTTGCTTCAGGCAGAGAATGTGCTCTAGAATATCCTAAACGAGGCATTATGCGTTTTATTTCAGAGATATCTGACGAAATTCCAATGTGCAAGTCACGGACATTGAATTGGAAAACTTTTTAAATGCGCCTTAGTCTAAAAAAAAGCAAATGGAAGCTTTGGTTTCTACTCGTACAATCTAGTCAAATTTCGCGACAAACAAAGATCGTGGAATCCTAATTATTGTGATCTACAGAATAGAAATTATGAGGGAGACAATTGGTTACATTGCTATGTTCTGGCTGAATGTTGCCAGAAATTTGTAGCTGTGACCTTTTTTTTTATTTTTCTTTTTCTGACTCGTGAAATATCCGAGATCCTCCATCATAGGTGCCCATTTCCATGACCTTATTAGTTGCAAGGTCCGGGCAGTGTACACAACAAAACCCTTACTCCCATGCCGGACCGCGTCCCTTGGTGCTTTGTCTCCAGCCACGGTAGGAGATGTCTCGTCCACTGCTCTGGCTTCGGCCTCTCGCTTCTCCGTAAATTCCCATGGAGGTATTCTCGGTAGGCGATACGGTGGGCTTGCGGGATTCGGCGACCAAGACTTTGCAGTAGTAGACGAAAAGTTGATAGTCCACGGGCCGTTCTAAATCTCTTATTTCTTCTTGGATGAACGGAACCTTTAACACTTCCCCGTGCAGCTCTTGTAGAAGGCGAACAAGCGCAACGTCACAAGAGGGTTCATGGCCTTCTGTCTTCAGACGATTGAACTGGTTCTGATACGCCATGATGAAGTCCGCCGGCGTGGAAAATTCGTCACGCTTGAGTTCCTCCCACCGTTTTAACTCTTTTGCAAGGAACTTAGACTGACTGTGCAGGCTCAGCAGCCTGATTGTATTGAATATCTCATCGGCGAAGGTGAGGTCGTTCGAGTGTGCCTTGACTTTGAGCTGAAGTGAGGCATCCACCTGGTTAAACAACCAGTTAGCAACAACAAGAGTCCAGAACTTCCACCGGTTGTAGTTGGGATCCCCTATGTGGGGCCTCGGAAGATCATAGTCCACAAGTGCATCGAGCTGGAAGGGTTGCAAGACATGAATGATCTCATTTCCCCAAACGGTGAGACTAGAGTCCGGTCTGAGCTTCGTGATGTTCAGAAGTGTAGTGGAAGTCTCCTTTGGCAGATTGGTAGCCTGAGTGCGCGGTGCTGAAGGGATTTCAGGGTCGGCACCATGCCGACCGCCAGGACGGGGATTGGCGAAGAAAGACATGATGGCCGAGGAAGGAGCAGAAGAGGTTGAGATATGAGCGTGATGACTGAGTTTTGTGACTTCAAAGAAGATTTTGTTAACAGATCATTGTATCTTGCAAGTGGGAATGTCATCAACTCACTTTGGGTGGTATGTCCCGATCAAAACTGTACGTTTTTCTGACTTCAGAAGTGCCCACGGTGGATGAAATAGGAGAGAGAGAAAGGAAGAAGAGGAAGAATTGAATTCAATTTAAAGCTATTGTTTGCATGTGGAAAGAGGACAAATGAGGCAGTGGTGACCGAGTAGAGTCAACATAACATAACACTTATGTCGGGGTAAGTGAAGTTTGATAGACTCATTTTAAAAGATTCAACTGCCATCAATACAATGTCCTTTCCATTCTTGAATGCCAAGATAGGCTTTTCTCACAAGCCCCAGTTACCAAGATATTTTGGATTGACATACCTTTAGCTAATAGTATACTGGCGTGCATGTAGCGGCCGATCACTGCAAAATATGACATATTGTGGTCTTGGTCCGTAGACGCATTAAACTAGATTGTAATCACATTTGAATTCCATAATTTTGGTGAAATTCAATTCATCCTACCGCCTGTTACACGTTGGCATATGCCGGGGAAAGAACGCGTTTCTTAGGGCCAGGCGGTCACGTGAGTAGTGCTATACAACACCAAACGAGATCAATGAAACAGGAAAAAGAAGAGAGATGTGAGACATGTTTTATTAAAATGTTGCCTAGAGTCTGTCTGTCATATATCAGATCATAATTATGGTTGAAGGCATATTTATGATACTTGGCTTCTCTCATTGTTATTTCTGCACTGTGTATATATTCTTCCCCATCATCTATTCATTTGAGATTTCTGTCCCTAGTTTAAGGCCCTGTGATTTCACCAATGATACCCACTAGTCTTAACATATGTACTATAATCATTATGTTGTTTCTATATGACATTCACACTCAATTGATGACGGCTCAGCGCCATGAATTAAGCTCCAACCTTCCCACCTGCCATGATCCGTTGCTGAGAGGAAGCAATGGCTCTATTTTTGTGCAGAGACGTTTTCCATGCCTTTATTCCTGAATTGAAACCCTCATCGATCTGCTCCAGCGTGATTCCAGCAGTCTCCGGCACGAACAAGAAGGTTAAAATCCCGATGACAGCAGTGACACCTGCATAGAAATATCCCACATTGGGACCCATGTTCCCGTACTCCGCGCCTAACATGTAAGGCGTCCAAAATGTAGCACCAAAGGCAAATATACCATAAAATATTGTTGTGTTGGCTTGTCCGAAGGTGCGAAGCGAAACACTGTGCATCTCCACGGAAGATAGATTAGCACTCGCGGCAATAGTTGCGCCAAAAACAAAAGCCCACAAGCACAGAAGAACAACCGTCACAATATCGGCAGTTTCATCCATTCCAAGAGCGGTGCTCACAGAGGAAAGAGCGAGCATGCAGGCAGCCATGACAGTATAGCCCCAAATCATGGCAATTCTCCTTCCGCCGTACTCCACAATAAACGGGCCAAGGAATGATCCTCCAAGGATACACAAGCCAATAATGACATTGATTAAGTATGGATCGCTGATGCCAACTCCTTTGAGAAACAGTGTAGCGTACGGTTGTACGAACTGAATACCAGTGATGGCAATTCCAACCATGATCATGGCAGATGTCATGGTACGAACGATATGCTTCCTGCGATAAATATCAAAGCACGAAACGGCTCTGAGGTTTACACGCTCGGTCGCAAGGTTAGTTCGGATATCGTCAATCTGCGCAGTGATTTCCGGCGAATATGGACTTTGGTTGTAGAGCACGCCAAACGACTTCCGCGCCTCCTCCTCTCGACCATGTCCCATAAGCCAGCGCGGAGACTCAGGGAGCATCAGAATACCAGCACCGAGAATCACTCCCAGCGGTATTTGGCATAAAATGGGTGTCTTCCACTGCCAATCGTTTGTTGGCTCCAGACGAGCAGAGCCCGCACATACTGCGAAAGCACCAACATTACCCCCGGCAAGTCCGACATTATACAAGCCTAAAGACAGGCCACGCTTGTTGGCAACGATGCACTCAGAGCCATAGGTCACACTTGCTGCCATCAGCTGTCCAATTCCAACAGCACTTATTGATCTGCACACCATGTAGCGCAAGAAGCTTCCGCTGGTGCCAAGCATTCCAGCTGCACCAATAATAGCCAATGCGCATCCAGCCTGGATTGACCCCCTGCGTCCGATGTACTGACCAGTCACACCAGCAATACCGCCTCCAATGGCGATGAACAGGAAGTTGAGGCTGATGAGGGATTGTTGCAGTGGGGTCAACGAACAATGCTGGATTTCAGCATAGGTGTTCGGGTCGAGGACTTGCTCGCAGCTTCCAAATGCGTGTTTGTAAGAAGGCATGATCAGGACTGTGCCGGAATAGCCGTTGTCAAAATTCGAGATCCATGCGGAAAACGAAACGCATAGTGAGAGCCGTAGCATCGACCCAGTCGTGCTGGCGGTAGTATTTTTGGTAATTTTCTGCGTAGTGGAGTTGGTGATGGTATCACTGGAGCTTGACTCAGGCTCTATTTTGGGGGGTTCGTGTTGTAAATTCATGGCGAGCGGAATTTGAGTAGAAAAGAGCATGGGCTCTCTTGCTGTGTTTAGTGCACGGCTATTGAATATAAAGGTATCGACATTTAGGTGGGGTACATATGGAACCTTCAATTAAAGCCCCTGGATGCTGCATTCCAGAGCTGAAACATACGTACACACCTTATCAGAGAGAATGTGAGACATGATGTCCACCAATTGGGAGGCTTTCTAGTTCCCAGTCCTAAAATACCAATAAGAAAAAGCAGAGATAGCATGAACTATAGTAGTCGTAATGAAATTCTTATATTCAACCAGGGAATTCACAGACCGAAAATCTTCCCCAGTCGAGGATCCTCGCGCTGGGGGGTCTAGTCAGGTCAGGTCAAAAGAAAAGACTTTATCGCACGCATCTCTCAATTTCATGTTTCCATAGTTGCATCCAAAGTATTTGTCAAGAGCCCAAGCAAGGATCATTGGCTCTTATTGAGGTCAACGATAATTGGCGTTGTTCCGCATAGAAGCCAATGTAGATCTTATATGTTAAGTATCATGCGAAATTTTAACGACAAGTTCAGATTTCGGAGCCCCATCTCTTGAGAATTGGCCTTCAATATAGTGGTTCATCTCGTTTCGGAGCCATGCTAACCCGAAGGCCTTATACCTTATATTTAAAAATTAATAACGAAATGACGCTCTGTAAATATGCAAGGTAAATAAATCAAGCCCCTAAGGCCCGATCCGCGAGGGGTATGCATTATAGGGATGCATCACAGGGTGAACCCCATGAAGGTGATTAGGTATACTGATGCAGGCCCGCTTCTATTTTTGATATTTATTAGCCTTGTTGTCTTGTTCGACTACAACATACATAGTATATAACAAAATTTTCTGCCAATTAGAGGGTATGTATAAAGTACATGTTTTGTCTCTAAAGCTGTTAATATGGCACATGGAAAAGGAAGCACATCACACTATTTGTCGTTGGTCACAGAGGTTTTTGGTAGTTGTTGTCGCATTAAACTTGCGGAAGCCTCAATGCCTAGATTTAGCTTAATCAAAGTAAGATATGTTTAGCTGAGACCTAATCGAGACCTCATTTCGTCTCGGATGTCGTGATCAGATAGGGCATAGTTCCAGGTCACGTGCCACGCCAAATAACACGACGCTCCACCAAAGACCTTGGGGACGACAACTGAAGATGGAGCTCAAGACCGTTCTAATTCTCACTGCGATATATATTGGTAAGTAGTGCCACGCAATACCTCCCGTGACGTCTGCCCGCGTCCCACAATACACTTGGGCCACATCAAATAGAAACAAACCGACCAAACACTAACCCCTCACAAGCTGTCCGTCTCTTCTTCAAGTCACGCAACTCCAGCCTAGCAGCCATCATGTCTCACGGAAAGGTCACCGAGATTGACAAGTAAGCCTTGCTTGATTATGCGCTCAAAATATTGGATTTTAATCTCTGCCCAACAGCCAAGTCATCTTCAAAGCCCTCGTCTCCTCCGGCCCCGTCGTCGTTGACTTCTTCGCAACCTGGTGTGGACCCTGCAAGGCCGTCGCTCCCGTTGTCGGTAAGCTGAGCGAGAAGTACGAAAATGTGCGTTTCCTCCAGGTGGATGTGGACAAGCTGCAAGGTGTTGCGCGGGAACTGAGCGTGAATGCTATGCCCACCTTTGTGGTGTTCAAGGATGGCAAGGAGGTCAACCGCGTTGTCGGTGGTGATATGAACAAGCTCGAGGCGCAGATCAAGCAGATCTTGGCATAGAGGCTTTGTCTTTTGCTTTGGCTAGTGGTCTTCGGGAATCTCGGAGTGGAGCGCATCCAGCCACTTATACCCGGGGAATTGTATGGTTTTTTATCAGTATAATCACTGTAACTCACGAATCACGAATCCAAATTGTGACATAACTCTATGCAAGTAAACCTATCAGTTGACGTTGCACTATGCACCATGCACACCTCGCCCAAGATAAGGGCCACTATTATCAATAAAATTCCGCGTCGCAGATCGACTGGGACTTGGGCATTGATGCATATGCACCAGATTTCAGGCCGAGATGGCCTTTCTTCTCCGTTTTAATGCTTATCCCTTGCCGCTTTTTGATCGCCGGGTAAAACACAGCACGGGCTGTGGCCCTGGAGGCCCTGGCGGTTAGGTACCTAGGTGACTACGGTGGCCTTCCAGGCGATTAGCAATTCGAAGTAAGCCCTAGCAGTTAGACCTCTGATAAAATTAGATTTTGCTAGCTTAAAAAAACTTCTTATCCCTACTACTTCTTAACGTACAAAGAGCGAGTATCGGCTCTTAATACTTAACGCCCGCGGAAGTCATTTAATACCGAAATTTGACGAAATCTGTGAACGAAATGGAGTGATACTAATTTATATGCCACCATACTATAGAAGATCAATTCAAGGTCTTTACTAAGCTATTTAAAATAGCATAAACCTAAATGAAAAAATGGATTTTTACTATATATACTGGAATGAATCCTTACACTTTGATATTAATACTTTGACGGATCCTATTTGTATGTGGATAGCTAGATAGCTCTCTATTTCTCTTCCTTTCCTCCCCACCCGTCTGCTTCGCTCCCATAGGAATCGACTACTCGGTTTCTCCTTGTAGCACGAATCCCTAGACTGTTCATCAAGATTTTCTCCCAACTATCACGAAAACATCAAAGCAGAAATAGCAGGCAAGGCTGTGCAAGTCACTTAGCATAGCCTCCCTCAGGGCTGTAATCTGGTCCACAGATTGAATTTCATCTAACTTGTGCATTTTTAAAGCAGCAGTCAGAAAATGCTGGATTCCACCAACAACTGTTAGATTGAGGTCTTCCCGAGTGCCTGGGTTGTCAAGAGTGTAGATCCGCTCTTCACAAGATTCCAATCCACTTTTCTGGAAAGTGCCATGAAGAGCAGCAACACTAAAGAGGAATCAGTTAGTTTACCTAAAAATAGAATAATCAGACTTACTTTGGTGTTTTCCCAAGCGAAACCAAAGTCCTTTGGAATACATCGAGTGCATATCTTGCGTTAGTGGCTCGTTTCCCCTCGGGCTCTCCTTTGAGTACACATTCATGTGCGGGACAATCAATCCACTGCAAATGACCCCCTGGCTCTGCTCACTAGTAGGTTAGACCTTTTATGAATGCGATCTGAGCTAGGAAGCTTCGTACTGAGAAGTGTCATCAAATTCCTCACGGCAGGCTCCCATTCGACATCAGACAAAGCCACCAGCATAACTCGAACATTGACGACATCATATTCTCCTAGGTACTCATCCGGGAATGGCGCAAGGAGATTTTGATGATGAAAGGTAATGTTTTCCGGCAATGCATTCTTGCGGGGAAACATGACGTCTGAGAGGTCAAACCCGTCAAGCTGACAAGTTATTGGGAGAATAGCTGCGAGATCACGAAGCCAGATTCTTGGGAAATGATGTCAGAACGTTTGTCCTTCTGATGCAGTTGAAACTCACCCAGTCCCTGTGCCAACATCTGCAATGCGCATCCGGTCATGTTGTTTGATGGCTGGATGCAGCAGATACCCAATATTGGCCTGCCAGGCTTTGTATTGCATCTCCAACCTATATTCTTTCATGTTAAAAGGTCATTAAATGAAGATTGCCGCTTAGGTCTTCACCTTTCGCTTTCGGCCATGTTTCTGACCAGTAAATATTCACCACGAGATTGGACTTCGTCGGACATTTTTGAATGCTGAAAGGGATATAATCTCGAGATGTGTGAGTTAACTTGACCTTTTGCAGAGTCTCAGGTGCAAAACTAAGAATAGCGGGCGGTATAACAATTATGGAAGGAGATATAGCTACTTGGGAAGGCGGTAGCAGAGGGGGGTTGTCAATGTAACAGTACATAATTAGGCCCCAATTCAGGCCCCCCATGCTCACCTAACGCGAATTTAAATGCATTTTGCTCAACTATAGTCTCCGTCTTTGGTGATAGCTCTTTGAACAGCCAGTTAATTGCATGAGATGTCTTGGTCACCTTCTTGGGTAGGCCCTCTCGGTTTGTCCCCATCACCTTAATGATAAAGTTGAGGCTACACTATTCCGGCTGGCGGGTGACGGACGATTTGCCATCTACAACATAGGAAGATTCTGAGTGGGGCCATTTTGGCCTTGGAAGTTGCAAAAGAGAAGTTGTCCTGGGGGTAGAGGTGTGCCTTTAGTACCTATATATAACATTAAACTAATCTTGCTATATGTTCATTTCCTACTTGTAAGATGATACATACAACCATAGGGTGTGAAAAACAGGGATTCCCGTCCGCTCAGCCGCTTAGCCGGTCTTCGTCCCATGGCAAGCCTCTAAGCTTCCCGCTACCTAATGTTCAATACCATGCCCGCCTTGATGATAAATTGAACTGGATTCGAATAATGAGTCTGCCAAGGAAACCACGGATGTCAAGTGATATTACGGGTTGCTATTGCGGAGGCATACACAAGCAACTGGCGATGATTCTGGGGTTCTGTGCAGCTGAGGTGATTTCCTTGGTGCTGATGCGGGAGCGCAGGCTGAAGTAGGTCATAGATCGAAGAAACATTATCAAGCTAGAAAACATAAATCTAACGCAGGTTATCGCTCTCTGGTATTGATGCCATAGGCCCAGTCCATTGCCAAGAGCGCAAGTATCAGGATGACCAGTTATAGAAAGTCATTGGTTGATTCTGTGTGGCAATGGAGAATTTAGAAACAAGAGAGTAGAAATTAATGGCGGCAGATAGAGTGGTATGTCTTGGCTCCTGCCGCCAACATTGATAACGGCGCGTGTGGTTGCAGTCCATCCTGGATTTGAGTCTGTGAAATCTATAAGAGGCTGTATTTACTTTTTCACGTTCCTAAGCTCACTGGTATTTGGGCACAAAACGTGTGGCATTCATATAGTGCACTAAATGAGTCGGGATTTCCGCGAAGTGACGGCAGCCACTCTTGTGTACTAGCCATTGTAGGGGTAGGGTGGCTGTAATTGATAGAAATAACAAATCAAATGAAAGTCCTACAAGATTTGAGGCAATATATTTATATATATATGTCGAGATATATCATGAAAGATAAACCTTGGAACGAATATGGATACCCTTGGGTGAAAATGTAATAATATTATGGACACTGGGGCGGGGTACAATTAGGTAGGTATGGAGCGGGCTCGCGGCCCCCGGGCGTGTTGCGGTCCTATTGGGTGCATTCTTTTGAGCCTCCAGGGCTCCCGAGGTCCACAATCAGTTGCCTGCTGACACACCGCATTTCACCTAGGCAGCGGATCTACGGCACCCATCGATGGAGTGATTGCAACAGCCACGAGCGTACGGCCCAAAAGTCGTGTCCTTGGTCAATCGCTAAATTACTCATATCTACTTATTTCTGCAGCACTGGTTTGATAAGAGGGAGACTACAGGGGGCTAATACGTCTAGAATTGGGCGAGCATCATCATGCCCGGGGATACGGAGTATGAGGACAAGATTTAAATCCATAGATGGATGAATTATTGGCTTAGTGCTCAACTCTGCACCTGGGCGCGTGCAGGTGCAGGTGCCTAGGTGCTAGCACCAATGGGACTAAACAACGTATACAGCCAAGTCGAGAGCCCCAGGGCAGTCCAAGTTTCAGGCTAGGGCCAGTACATGATCCTTGCCTCTATATGTAAGACGCACCCGATAGGTATACTAGGGTGAGATTGAAGGCCCAAAATGGCAGTATTAGGTCTACGGGGTGATACTTGCCCCCGGGATTGTTGGCGGGCTAGTCCAGTCACCAATAATTGGAAAGAAGTGTACGATGTATTCAGTAGAAGGAAGGATATAGATGAGGAAGACGGAAAAGCAAAAGATGTCAAAAAGAACAATTAAACAGGCTCAGCAGTACAACATAGGAACACTTTTCCCAAATAGTCCACGTACATTAGCGCCCGGAGAGAAAGATGCCACGTAGAAGACGAGTCAGCATGAGTTCTCGGAAAACATGAATAATTTGAATAAATGATTGGTCGAAGGAGGGTAAGGGTAAGTTAGAGAAGTGAGGTTGTGCGAGAGGGAGAGAGAGTGTGTGAGGTGAGCAAACGAGGCAAGAGCCTCTTGCGTCGAGTTCCATGACTATTTTTGGAAAGAAGATCACGAATTATGATGGCCCTCGCCTTACTATTGGGCCAGGCTTAGCGCCTCTCTTCTAACCTTGGCAGCCCCCGTGGACTGGCGTGATAGGCTTTAGGTATATGATTAGTCACATCTCGCTCCCCACTCCAAAGCAAACAGACAGGTAGAAAGTTCCATTAGTGTATGTGAGTAGCTACTCCTTTCTTCACTCCTAAGACTACACTGTAATAAAGAACCGGGATAGAACATCAAGCCATACTCTACTCTGATTTCTCGTCTCGTTATTGCTACACCAAGGGCTCGATCAGTGCTCATGGTGAAATTCTTAACTCATCACATTCTGAGCTTTCCATAAACCGTCACCTATTGTATCTCTCGATGGATTCCCGCAAAAGATCCGACAAGAGCAAAACAAACATTTCCGGGCTAGGGAGCAGCTCTCACAATGACATCGCTATAGAAACAAATATCACTGGGCAGCTGAGCTCCGCTTTTGATGTGCAAGTTACATTGCCCAGAGACACCAGTCATGGGAGGACCGAAAGAGGGGTCACTACTCTTGTGGGAGACGATGAGAGGAGCTCTTCCAGCGCACGAGGAACCGCAACAGCCGATGAAAACAATCCAAATGTTGACACTACGGATATGGACATACCCAACGACAAGAACTGGGATCTGAAAGTGCTTGTCAAGCCTACAGATACAGGCAAGGAACACCTTATTGAGTATGGCACATACTGTATTATGGTTGACCGAAGCTAAATTGTTTCAGCATAGTTGCCGTTCACGGTATTGGAGCCGATCCAGGAGACACCTGGGTTCACAAGACTACTAAGGTCGACTGGCTGAAACACAAGGATATGCTCCCAAAACAGGCCCCGAACGCCCGTATCATGCGATCTGGGTACAATGCCAAGTGGTTTGGTAGCTCCAATGAACAGCATACCAAAACCTTCGTGCGTGATGTGAGTGAAGGGTTACTCAAGCGTCTGAAGATACTTCGAAAAGTAAGCATTGCTTCAATCCTCTGATTGCAGTCTCCTAAAAAAGAATATATCACAGGACTCCACCCGACCATTGATCTTCATCGCTCACAGCTTTGGGGGCTTGCCTGTTATACACGCTCTCTGTAGGTCCCGCTACACCTCCCATATGTGGGGTAACTCATTTCAATTTACCGCTGGGCTGGTATTTTTTGGTGTCCCATTCCGAGGAAGAGGTGGCCCTCCAATTGAGGTATGGGTTAAAAAGATAAATGAAAACAACAAGAAGGATTCGACTTTTCAAATCTGGTCAGAGACCATGTCCGCATCTGTACCCGGAAGTCAATATCTTGAAGAGATAGTCAGCCGATACCTAGAAACGCGAGTTTGTGAGAATCCTATTCCTGTCTCTTGTTTTTGGGAAGCTTTCCCGAGTCCTGTAGGGAGACTCTGGGGCGAGCAAGATCCAAAAGAGGTAGGTCGTCTTACAGTACACTCCTATGATTATCTTTCTATGCTGAGTGGGATATAGTTACGTAATTACCTCGTCTTTGAGTCGTCGGCCTGTCTTGACCCCTCAAAGGGAGTCACTCGCGCTTCACTTCAACGACACCATTACAATCTACAGAAGTTTGAAGGTCCTCAAGATGCAGAGTGGAAAATTGTCGCAGAGCACATTAGCGTCCTGGCTCAGAATGCTAGATCGTTCTTGGAAACACGGGACAGAGGTAAGGAAGACCTATACTAAATGTTTCTTAAAGCGAAGCTCAATACTCTACAAAACAATATCAACTAACTGCTATTGGTAGTAAACTTCAAGCAAAAGGAAGATGTTAGCTTTCAGGAACCCGTTGGCATCTTGTGCGGTGAAGCGCCCTACATCGCCTCCGAACTCTTCGTCGGTCGTGATGACGAACTTGCTGAGATCACACAAATTCTACACCCTGATCACAAAGCTCAAAAGCAACGGCGCCTAGTCCTTGGTGGTATGGGTGGTATTGGCAAGACCCATCTTGCGATTGCCTACGTAGAGTCCGGCCGCGGATCTTATGACTCAGTGTTCTGGCTTAATGCGGTATCTGAGGCCGCATTGAACGGAAGTTTCCGATCGATAGCCTACCAAATATTCGCCGTTGAGGAGGATGGAGTGTTAGGGGATAAAGAGATTGTGAGACGTGTACACCAATGGCTAGGCTCCCCCAGAAATACTAGGTGGTTATTGATCTTTGATAACTACGACGACCCCGACCAGTTTCGGATTGACAAATTTTACCCCTATGCTTCTCATGGAGCTATTTTGGTCACCACCAGACGGCCAGATCTAGTTGCTGGGATTACTCTTGACATAAAGCGGTTGAATAATATTAAGGATAGCCTCGAAATCCTGCAAACCCGATCAAAACGAGACGATATTCAATCAGGTATGCTACTACCAAATATATTTAGCATCTACTAACCATTATCATTAGATCATTATGCAAAGCGCCTCGCAGAGCGACTTGGGGGTCTTCCTCTTGCTTTGGCTACCGCTGGGACGTATCTTCGACATAGTACCCTCACTTTCGAACGCTACCTTAAAGAGTACAACACACGCTGGAATGTTGACCCCCGCCGGCCGGCTAAGCTTCTGGAGTACGAGGGTACACTCTATACGACCTGGGATATACCATACTCTCGCCTAGAGAAGGAAGATCCAGACGCTGCGAAATTACTGAAATTACTGGCCTACTTTGATAACCAGAGACTTTGGTACAAGCTTCTTCATGCCGGACTTACCGATAGTTCTCCCAAGTGGCTGAAGAGAGTGATCACAGATGACGTGGACTTCCATGGAGCGATGAGAATCCTGGCCGGCTACTGTTTCCTAGACGTTCACAAGGAGTCATGGAGTATGCATAACTGCGTGCATGACTGGACATTAGCAACACTCAATAAGGATATCAACGCAAATCTTTATTGGTACGCCTTTGACTGTGTTTCTGCGTCTATAAATGTTGATAGGGCGCATGATTTTGCAAACCTCTCTTACTCTCCCTTAGCTGCTCATGCCACGCGCCTAGTACAACAGCGCTTGTACCAGAACGACGTCATATATGATGTTATACCGCGTCGGCTCGACCAAGCTTTGCTGATCGCCGGGCTACTTCGAGAGCAAGAACTTCTTCTTGCTAGTGAGAACATATACCAGCGGGCACTAGCTGGGAGCGAGAAAGAGCTCGGACCGGGCCATATATCGATCCTTAACACTGTTAGCAATCTCGGAGTTCTATACTGGAAGCAAGGCAAACTAGACCAGGCAGAGACAATGTGCCAGCGGGCGCTAGCTGGGAGCGAGAAAGAGCTCGGACCGGACCATATATTGACCCTCGGCACTGTTCACAATCTCGGAGTTCTATACTGGAAACAAGGCAAACTAGACCAGGCGGAGACAATGTATCAGCGGGCGCTAGCTGGGAAGGAGAAAGCGCTCGGACCGGACCATATATCGATCCTTAACACTGTTAGCAATCTCGGAGTTCTATACTGGAAACAAGGCAAACTAGACCAGGCAGAGACAATGTACCAGCGAACGCTAGCTGGGAAGGAGAAAGCGCTCGGACCGGACCATATATTGACCCTCGGCACTATTCACAGTCTCGGAGTTCTATACTGGAAACAAGGCAAACTAGACCAGGCGGAGACAATGTATCAGCGGGCGCTAGCTGGTATGAAGAAGAAGAATACCGATACTTGCTTCTTGCAACGATGATCCCAATTTAATATCTTTCTCGCCGTCATTCCTGTTGGGGACAGAGCCGCCTTGTGGGGTACTCCGTGCTAATGACATGCTCTAATGTTTTTATCTGTGGACTATTGCCAAATAAGACACAAGGCCCCAGACTATTAACAAGGGATAGACAAGTGATACGCAAGTTTCAAACCCTCTTGGGTTGTTATGTTTGTCTTGTTTGCATTGCGAATATACCGAGCCAGGGGTTGTGGGGATTTGTCGGATGACGCGAAAATCCCGCAGCGTTATATCTATAGACCTGTGGACCTAAATTCATGGTACATTATCAAACCCTGTCTTCCTTTCCTTTCAAACCATTCTTCATATAATACATATTCAACATGTCGTGCGGCGACTGCTCCTCAGACAAACCTAAACCCTCGGGCAAATCTAACCCAGACCACGATGGCTCCCTTTTACAAAGACTCCTTCAATTAGTCTTCAAGTATCTACCAGAAGGATCCGCATTGCTTTCGTCCTCGTGTTGCTGGCTTCCAGTATGTTTTCTTTCCATGCTACTAGACTGTTGAATGCATATCCTAAGTTTATAGACTGTCCTAGATTTTCTCTTTGCGGGTTCGGTGGCCACTGCTGGTATCGAGAAACTGAGAAATACTTTCCTGGCGATTTCTATTCTGACCCTTATCTGGGGTGTGTGGCGCGAGGGATTCAGTCGTCGAATGGTCTGGCGCATTGCGATCTGTGTCGGGTTGTCGACTTGGGAGCAAGTGAATCAGTGGAGAATGGTCGATGGCAAGGGGCACCATAGCTGCCATTAATGGGCGACAGTTGCGTGATGAAAAATTTAATACTTTTTGGGTATTTTTCAATATTGTTAGTTTGAGTGTCAAAACCATAGTGGAATGAATTATCAATATGGCACGAATCTTGCTCAGCGGACGAAGATTTGTACATGCTATCCACTCAATGCTCAACGCCCTAGTTCTAATAATCAGACTGCTGCAAATGATGTCAACACTCCTCAGAGCCATGGCCAAATTTTCCTTGTAAGGTTCCAAACAGACGCATTTTCCATTGTTCTTAATTTCTATGAAGCTTGAACCGATGGGAATGACTTCACGATAGTGAAAACCCTACTATACACTAAATGTGACCAAATGAACCAAGCGCGACTGGCAACCTCTTAGGGTCTTAGACAGACTGAGCAATTCCATCAGCCTCCCCGCTGCGCACATTCTTGCCTTTCACCTTGATGGCCTCCAGCACAGTTTCGTAGGAGAGAGAAGGGTCAGCCACCACGGAGACGGTCTGCTCTTCTAGGGAAATGGAGTGATTCTTCACACCTGCAGCGCACAAAATGACAACATTAGTGCCCTAAACAATATAACCATGATATAAAATAGGGCCAAGTGACTCACCGCTAAGAATTTTCATAGCTTGCTCAATGGTACTTGAGCAGCCGCCACAGCCCATTTGGACGCTGAACTTGTACTGGCGGTCCGACATATTTCGAATGAGGAATGTTCCAGATTAATGGAAGAGAGGGATAATTTTAGTCACAGATATATATCTGAGTGAGGTTGCAGTTGAATCGTTAAAGAAAAAGTTCACGGGGAAATCGGTGCCTATATTTCTTCTCTCTCCCATCTATCCCCTTCCTCCTCCCTGCGGCATTTGTGCGTAAAGTGTTTGGATTCATGCTAGAGGCCTTTGTGCTAGCCCACTGCGCGAATTGTGCGATTCGCGATTTGTAGCTTGCAAACCTCGTCCAATAACTACCATGTATTGCATATGACACCATCCCTTCACCGCAGGATCACGCTGCTGGTCACTTGTTCTACATTCTATCGTGTATCATTCAGCTCGGCGCTGATCCAGTCCTGTTCTTCGGGCTATTGCAAGAAGCACGTTTCCACACAGCTATCTACGCTTGCGCAAGCATGTAAAGACACATCATGGAACCTTTACGATTTCAGGATCAAAATGACAGAGGTGATCAGTACGAAATATAATCGTTTTTTTACTAACGCTAGCATCATGGAATCCATCTGTTGTAGATTGATAACAAGTGACCCACCTTTCACGTGATTGAACTGCAATTTTTCTTCCGCGGTTTCTTTTGGGCCGCAAGATGGGTATCTAGGCTGCTTTGTGTGCTGTGAGATATCATGGAACAGGACCATAAAGCGGCACTCAATTGGGAAAATCGCCGCTTAAAATCCGGTATATAAAGCGACATATCTACGAATGATTTTGTGGACATACTCAGAACCTTGATTGGCCCAGAAAGTCCGAATATGCAAGGTGGCGCATCTCCTGCACGTGGAATGCTACCCAATGAACGCATTGTGTTTGGCCCAATGTATCAAGTGGGTTTGAAACTGCTTCCAAGGTTAGATGTGTCGGATTCTCGAAATATTGGCCTCTTCTGTCTCAACTTCGTATACTAATATGTAGGTTCGCCCGAAGATATCCCGGGGCTAACCGAATGAGCGCTAAGGTAACGGGTCTAGGAATAATTTTTAATTTGCCAGTTCCTTCTGATTTTGCGAGAGGAGATATTCTAAGGTTATTAAGTTGCCTAATTGTACAACATACGGAGCATCTCAATATTATTTAGATGCCTTAAAGGGCATATGGTCAGGATGAAACTACAATACATGTGCAATATATGGTAATATACGGATGCTTCGTATCCCCTATATATGAATCTTACTCAAGATATTGAAACCCGGATTTCTCAATATCGATTTACTATTTAGTATATTCAAGATCTATCCATGCTCAATGAATTATCCTTGCTTATACCCCGTAAAGTGGAGGACACTAATTGGCTCTTCTCCACAACCCCAGATCGATAAACCCTCGTTGCGCTTTGCTCTAGAACGAGATCTTCTGCAAGATATGATTGAATTTATAATCATAACTGCATAGTTATCACGAGTGATCATGAGTCATGTCGACTGGGATTTTACGCTTTAATCCCGTTTAGGAGCCCGTCCGCTTGGTATCTTCAAATCTGGTCACTCCACCGCGGAATATGCCGTCTCTGGAGGCTTGACCCCACATTTGTTTGGGCTTAGGGCCATTTCGCTTGGACGTAATTTTCTTCCGAGGCCTGATATCGAACACCGCTATTTTCATTATGCCTGAAATTTTTTAGTTCCAGGGCTTGGTGGAGCCGAGAGGGGCGTTGAGATACTACCCGACTTAAGCCAAGGATCATTCGGGCTTAGCTTCTTCACAATCTTCTAGCTTCTTTTTTCTTCTTCTCTAAACGATTTATTTCAGGGGTTTCAAACGTTGATAGTATTTCACGTCTTTGCTTTTTAGTGACCTCCCTAGGAAGTAATTCAATACATTCTTGGGGGAGTTCCCGTGCCGCAGAGTTTATACGGGATCGGCCCTCGGCACACCTTAATATCTTCCATACCTTTGAGATCTTCAATGACATCCAACGTCGAGTCAGACCACAAGCTGGCCATGGCGGAAACCAGCAGCAAATCAGATGCGGATACCTTGGATTCAAACAGCTATGGACGCCAGCTGGAAGAAATTCGCATCGCTAACACGCCGGCCGATACCTCGTTCCAGACGGGTGTCGATGTTACAACCGCCGAGAAAGACTTTTCGGAGTTGAGCAAACAATTCTCCAGCATCTCGCACCAAGCCCAGAGATTATCCAGACATGAATCACGAGTATCTAAGATGGGGGTCACCACGCAAGATATCGAGAAAGCTGAGGGTTCTACTTCGTCGGATGATTCATGGGACTTGGAGACAACTCTTCGTGGCGATCATGTCGCTTCTGAAGAGGCTGGAATTAAAGACAAGCACATCGGTTGGTAGACATTCAACACCGAGAGAACAAACAAGTACTGACTATCTTCCTAGGCGTGATTTGGGACAACCTAACGGTTCGTGGGATGGGCGGTGTCAAGACATATATCAAAACATTCCCAGATGCAATCATCGATTTCCTTAATCTACCGGGAACCCTCATTGACCTCTTCGGATGGAGCAAGAAAGGCCAAGAGTACAATATCTTGGAAGGTTTCCGGGGTCTCACACGGCCCGGGGAGATGGTCTTGGTCCTTGGCCGTCCCGGATCAGGCTGTACGACTTTCCTAAAAGTGATTGCGAATCAACGGTTTGGATACACCGGTGTGGATGGTGAAGTCCTCTATGGTCCCTTTGACTCGGATTTGTTCTCCAAAAGATTCCGTGGAGAAGCCGTGTACAATCAAGAGGATGATATTCACCAGCCCACCTTGACTGTAAAACAAACCCTTGGATTCGCCCTCGATACCAAGACCCCTGGAAAGCGCCCATTCGGTGTGTCAAAAGCTGAGTTCAAAGAGAAAGTGACCAATTTGCTTCTGAAAATGTTCAATATTGAACACACTGCGAACACCGTGATCGGCAATCAGTTTATTCGTGGTGTCTCTGGAGGTAAGAAATATGGTTTAGTTGTGCACCTCCAAGGGAATTGAAGCTAATTAGAACAGGTGAGCGTCGTCGTGTGTCGATCGCAGAAATGATGATCACCTCTGCGACTGTATTGGCTTGGGATAACAGCACTCGTGGTCTGGATGCTTCAACTGCCCTCGATTTCGCCAAGTCTCTGCGAATTTTGACCAACATATACAAAACAACAACTTTCGTGTCACTCTACCAAGCGTCTGAGAACATCTATAAACAGTTCGACAAGGTCCTCGTGATTGACAATGGCCGCCAGGTATTCTTCGGTCCTACATCCGAAGCACGATCATATTTTGAAAGCCTTGGCTTCCGCGAAAAGCCTCGTCAAACCACCCCCGACTACTTGACAGGATGCACTGACCCCTTTGAGAGGGAGTTCAAAGACGGAAGAACTGCTGAAGATGTCCCATCCACGCCACAAGCGCTAGTGGAAGCCTTCGACAAATCCGTCTTCAGTGAAACCCTAGACCAGGAAATGAAATCCTATCGCGCCCAGATTCAGAAGGAAAAGAAAATATACGATGACTTCGAGATCGCCAACAAAGAGGCAAAGCGCAAGTTTACTTCTGACTCATCTGTATACTCGATCCCTTTCCACCTGCAAACCTGGGCTTTGATGCAACGGCAATTCCTCCTCAAGTGGCAAGATAAGTTTGCTTTGACTGTCTCTTGGATTACTTCTGTTGGTATTGCTATCATCTTGGGTACTGTATGGCTCCACCAACCAAAGACTAGTGCTGGTGCTTTTACTCGAGGAGGTCTTTTGTTCATCAGTCTGCTGTTCAACGGCTTCCAAGCATTCTCCGAACTTGCAGCCACAATGATGGGCCGCTCAATCGTCAACAAGCACCGTTCATTCACATTCTACCGACCTAGCGCACTTTTCATTGCGCAGATCATCGTTGACACTGCGTTTGCCATCGCAAGAATCCTCGTATTCAGTATCATCGTGTACTTTATGTGCGGACTTGCTCTTGATGCTGGAGCATTCTTTATATTTGTTCTGATTATTCTCGAGGGCTATGTGACCATGACAGTGTTCTTCCGAACCGTCGGATGTCTATGTCCTGATTTTGATTATGCTATCAAGTTCGCATCCGTCATCATCACATTCTTCGTTTTGACGTCTGGATATCTAATTCAGTGGTCTGGCGCTCAGGTGTGGCTGCGATGGATTTATTACATCAACCCCTTCGGTCTTGGATTCTCTGCATTGATGGTCAATGAGTTTAGGCACCTTACCCTGACATGCACGACAGACTCCCTCGTGCCAACTGGAGATGGCTATGGTAACATTGCGCACCAGGCTTGTACTCTAGCAGGAGGAAACCCAGGGTCGGCAATCATCTCGGGCTCTGACTACCTCGCAAAGAGCTTCAGCTACCTTCCTGGTGATCTTTGGCGAAATTTCGGCATCATGCTTGCCCTGATCATTGGTTTCCTCTGCTCCAACTTGTACTTCGGAGAAACACTTCAATTCGGTGCAGGCGGCAAAACCGTCACTTTCTACCAAAAAGAGAACTCTGAGCGGAAAGAGCTAAATGAGGCTTTGATGCAGAAGAAAGCAAACAGACAGGCAAAGGTTATTGAGTCTGATGAAGGCTCGAACCTCGATATTTCCTCAAAGTCCGTGTTCACCTGGGAGGATGTCTGTTACGAAGTGCCTGTCCCCTCCGGTACCAGACGTCTTCTGAACTCTGTTTACGGCTATGTTCAACCCGGAAAGCTGACGGCACTCATGGGAGCATCTGGTGCAGGAAAGACAACTTTACTGGACGTTTTGGCGGCAAGGAAGAACATTGGTGTAGTCACCGGCGATATTCTCGTCGATGGAAAGCCTCCAGGCACCTCGTTCCAAAGAGGTACATCTTACGCTGAACAACTTGATGTTCACGAGGATATGCAGACTGTACGAGAAGCGCTGCGTTTCTCTGCGGATCTGCGCCAGCCATTCGAAACACCCCAATCGGAAAAGTACGCCTACGTGGAGGAGATCCTTACCCTCTTGGAGCTGGAGAATCTGGCAGATGCAATTATCGGTACACCTGAAACTGGTCTCTCAGTCGAAGAAAGAAAACGAGTTACCATCGGCGTGGAACTGGCGGCAAAGCCTGAATTGCTTCTATTCTTGGACGAGCCTACCTCTGGTCTGGACGGCCAATCTGCCTGGAATATTGTTCGTTTCCTTCGGAAGCTAGCAGCAGCAGGCCAGGCTATTCTCTGCACCATCCATCAACCGAACTCCGCCCTCTTCGAAAGCTTTGATCGTCTGCTCCTACTTCAAAGAGGAGGTGAATGCATCTACCACGGTGACATCGGTCACGACTCTCAGATCCTGCTGGATTACTTCCGCCGTAATGGAGCCGACTGCCCTGCGGATGCTAACCCGGCTGAGTGGATGCTTGATGCCATTGGCGCTGGCCAAACACGTCGCATCGGAGACCGTGACTGGGGTGACATTTGGCGCACTTCTCCCGAACTGGATCAAGTTAAACAGGAAATTATCCAGATCAAGGAAAGCCGTGTCCAGGCCGTTCGGGTTAATCATGACGAGAATAAGGTCGATAGAGAATACGCTTCACCTCTCTGGCACCAGATCAAGGTTGTCGGTCGTCGAACACATCTATCATTCTGGCGCTCGAAAAACTATGGTTTCACCAGGCTTTACACTCATGTTGTGATTTCTATCATTACGGGTCTTGTATTTTTGAAGTTGGATGACTCCCGATCCTCTCTGCAATACCGCATCTTCGTCATTTTCAACGTTACCGTCCTCCCAGCAATCATTCTTCAAATGGTTCAACCGCGGTACGATATGGCCCGTCTGATCTTCTACCGCGAATCAGCATCGAAAACCTACAGCCAATTCGCCTTTGCACTGTCACTGGTCCTCGCCGAAATGCCCTACAGTCTCCTGTGCGCCGTCTGCTTCTTCCTCCCTCTATACTACATTCCCGGATTCCAAACCGAGTCCAGCCGAGCGGGCTACCAATTCCTCATAATTCTCATCACGGAGATCTTCTCCGTGACTCTGGGCCAAATGATCTCAGCCCTGACCCCCAACAGCTTCATCGCGTCTCAGCTCAACCCACCGATCGTGATTATCTTCTCTCTATTCTGTGGTGTCACAATCACCAAGCCGCAAATGCCAGGTTTCTGGCGCGCATGGCTATACGACCTCGACCCATTCACTCGTCTGATCGGCGGAATGGTCGTGACAGAGCTACAGGGTCGGGATGTGGTTTGCGCGGAGTCGGAGTTGAATCTTTTTAATGCCCCTGACAACCTCACCTGCGGCGAGTATATGAAGCCGTTCTTTGATCGCGGTGGTAAGGGATATATTGTTGATGATGCGGCTCAGGCGTGCAAGTACTGTGCATACAAGGTTGGAGAGCAGTTCTACGCCACTTTCGGTATGTCCTTCGATAACCGGTGGCGGGATCTGGGTATCTTTGCCGCGTTTATTGTGTCTAACTTGATCATCTTGTTCTTTGCGGTAAGTGGATATATTCTATATCCTTTTTCTATGTTTCTGATTGTGACGCTGATTGATTTTGATACAGTCTCGCTTCTTGAACTTCAACCGGCGATAAACACATGTGTAGCGATACATGGCCCTGGCTAATCCCCGTCAAGAGATTGACTAACCGTAAAGTACCTTTGCGTAGAATATCCTCCCTATCAAAAGCGCAATGTCTGGTTTAATTTTTAATTCAAAAAGCACTGGTTTTTCTTCTTTATAACATCGATTACATACTCTTTGTTCTGACTACTTGTACGGGCGACTAAATAACCAGGACATTACTCTCTCATTGAATAAAATTGCTAGGCAGTATTTTAGATCTACCCTCACTTTACAATTACTATGTATAAGAATAGTCGGCCGCGTTTATGGCCTTGTGGTATCTTTTTGGTTAATATTTCTAAATGTCTTTTTAATCGTCTTTGTTTCGTAGTTTGCTGCTTATTAAATAGGCCAAGTAGCAGTCTGACACCATTGCGACCTAGGTAGAATTCCGAGGCTCCCTCTATACGTTAGTATATCCTGAGCTCGTCGTCTAACTGCTGTCCCAAAAATATGGAGTTGATGAATATTTTTAGAGTAACTTAACAACAGCAGCTGGAATAGAGTGTGATCTATTCAGTATTAGCCCTCTCGTTTGATATCAGCGCCAGGTGAGTCTCACCTTATGTCCCGCGCAAGCCGCGCAGTCGAGATAGCTCCAAATCCCAGCTTTCCTACGACCTGATATCGGTCCTGAAAGACTTCTCCTATTCGAGCGAGATAATACCGTGAAGCAATATAATCTGGGATGGTCTCTTCTTCAATCCAATCCTTTATCTGCCAGCCTAATTACGACGATCACTAGTGGAACTCCAGTACCTATTACATCCAAGACCTAAGACCGAATTATTGAGCACAATTTCAACATAAAATATATCATAGAAATTTATGTTGACCATGCCAAATCCGAGGGAGCGAGTGAGTGGTCGGCCCACGAAGTAGACACAAGCTCCAATCTGGCTAGCTCAGGCATCGATCCTTTGATTTCTTGAAACCAGTCGTGCCAATTGTACGGAACGCAAAGCTGCAGTCGAGTCCACTCCCGACCTTCCAAGAGTCTTTTCCATGGGTTGAGGAACAACTTCCCCTTTTCATGGGTATATAAAAGCTCTTGAGCCTCACATGGCGGCATTTGAAGTAGCACACGTAGCCGGAGCACGCCGCGGAAACTCTCCATAAATAACCCAAAGAACGCGTAATAGGTTGCCATCCAGTCCTCCTCAGCTTGCCCCGGCTCCCAGAAACCAACAATAAACGAGATGTCCATAGATTTCATAAGAGATGTACAACGCGGTGCCAAAATCCTTGATATCAGAAAAGGGGTGTCCATAGCATCGTTCATCACAAAGACACTCGTCCCATAAAGGACTTCCAATGCTTCTTCATATCTGCACGATGATGAGTCAATGTTCTGACAGTGGAAGGATACCGACTTACCCGATTTGACAACATCTCAGCCACTCCACGCTGCCAATTTTGGGCCTCGGAGTGTGCATGTACGCCTCGCGGCCCGACATTGAACAGATATCCTCAACAGGATCATCGATAAATCCATCAGAATGCTCACAAATAACATGCCACCAGTGCCAGCGAGGTTTGCTGTGCGGTTCGGGCGATGGCTGTCTCCAAAAATACCGAATATGCACTCGCCGATCGCCCATAATCTCGAGGTAGATCAGCCTGCTAATCTCAGCTGGGAGACGAAAGAGTGAACTTTCCTGCTGGGAGCTTTTCTGCCGAGCTCTAGGGCTGTGAGGGCATTGCTCTGGTTGGATCGGCAGCTTCCATCGATTGAATATATCGCTGTTGATCTCACAGGTGGAATCCCAGATTCCTATCGCGTTTGGAGACCATTCTCGCAATGTAAACCTGGGCTCTTTCGGCCCTTTCTTTTTGTGCTTGAAAAGTTTGTTGAGAAAACGAGGTGCCATGGCGGTGGAGTCTGGAGTTGTTGTTGTTGTATTGTTAAGTGGAGTCTGGAGTAGTGGGGGGAGCCTCGACTTTATATATTCCTGGATGTGGGTGGATGTCCCCGGTGCGTGGCAGTCGCACTTCCTGGGGATTGACCCAGAAGCCCTGAACTCTGTGGGATTCCCAATGGCCTCCAAAGTTGAGACCCCATAAGACAATACACGGCTTACTAGAGTAAACCTATTCCAAAAAGAGAATAGAAAGCCAGGAGGTATGTATGTTATACAATTGATTAGAGTTTTTCTGGGTCCTCGAATATATGTCCTATTGACGTGCTATTGTGAATCACGAAGAAAACCCCCATTACCACTGGAATATACAATAGATTGTATTCAAGTGTTGCCATTGACGATGAAACCCATTCGAACTCGAGTTTGTCTACTTAATTTGGACTCAAGCTTCTTCTACTTGAACCAGTTTCATCTTCCCAAACATACTCTGCTGCAAGACCATCTTTTATTGTAAGCTCGGTCGAGGTACAAGTCAATGCCCCCTTTCGTCTAACAATATCCGTCTTGTGTAGCTTCAAAATGCGATCAAGACCAACAGACAGGACAACAAAAGTACAGAGATTCCCTGTCCCTCGATCCAACCCCATCTACCCCCCTTTGGCCAAAGATCTAAAATTACTAGCTTTTCTATATAACTTATATATGTTATAAGGGTAGTTATATTTACACTGTTTATAGTGCTATAGTACTCCCACTGTAGCATTATGGTACCGAACCAAGGGCCTAGTGCTGCAGCACCGGTGCTGCGGGACTTGTTAAGGCCTAGATTGCTGACTCGGGTATACTCGCTTCCATACTTGCTATAGAAGTTGAAACTAGTATACAGATTATAACATGTATACTTCGAGGGAGTGAGAATAGCGGCCAGCTAGTATCCAATGAGAGAGTTGTGCCCTGGTAGCATACTTAGTCGCCCTACTACTTGACAGTAATCCACATCGTAGCGATTTTAGGATTTTCACTCGGGGAAAAGGCAGAAAATAGGACATACATACGAATAAGGCCAGTGGCCTTTCTGGACTTAACAAGCTTAAAACGGCTGGAAGTTATGTATTTGGACCGGAAAGAAGACATCGAGAGAAGAGGCTACAAAATAGCCTATACAGAACTGCTCATATTGACATGTATCCACGGGGGAAACACATAAATAGATCCATTTCAAAGCGCCAACACCTCAAAAGTCTTTCTCAAACTCCAAACATAAACCCACCCTGATCAGTGTTTGCTCATGGGAAGCCGTGAGATATCAAATCGCATCTGCAAGTCTCCTTCATACTGCCAAGTAAGAATTTGCACAATGCGACGTGTACCTCTAGGGAAAGCACCCAAGACAAGGGCGCCGACAGCTTTCCCCAACGATGTCCCCATGATTTCTCGATAATCAATAGTATCATGCAGCCATGTCCTCACTTCAGTATCACTAGCAATTTCAAGTCCATATCTCGGATAAAGCACCTTATCCATGAAGATATGAGTCTCCTCATTGACGACCGTCATACGAAAGACATGTTTCAAAGAATTGATATCAAAAAAAGCTTTGTAGTGAGCCTGAGCGATTTCCGACCACTGAGGACCATCAAGTCTGACATTGTTGTCGGCAAAGATAGCAGTATGTGCCACACGTCCGTGGTATTTGTTCCAACCTAGGGAACCATCTTTATCGACTCCGAGCTTGCGAAGAAATAGCTTGTGGTAATCCAGTCCAGTGGGGAGATTGAGAGGACGAGGATCGCCGATTTCCTCGGGTGCACCAACCCACTGGTTGCAATACGCGTCCCATCGGTTCCTGGGGTCAGAAGGTCGTATCAGTTGGTGCATTTTTATTGTGGATGGCGAAACGACACATTTTCTGTGGCAGTTGGTGTCTTCTGGGGAATTGATCCAGGTTTGGTAGTCAGTTCCCTTCTGGCGGAATATATTGATCATCTCCTCAGTGGTTGCGGGGTGTAGATCTAGCATATCGATGGTTTGCGTTTTGATTTCAAGTGGTTGGTTTTGACAAACCACGGGCTTCTTGCTCGAGTCTTCCATTGCTAGATGGTTCTGGTGTTTTTCACAAAGGATCGAGGGAGTTCCATCAAGGTCGAGGCTAGTGCGAAGAGGCACCATGTTGAAAATGCCGACACGGAAATAAAGCGTAGATGTGATGAATGTATGGAGAGAAGAGAGGTGTGGAAACCCGGTCGAGGCTACGGGAGAATTGAAAATGGAAGGTGAGACGGAACGTGACTTCGAAAAATTGTTGGTTGAGGAACTGGATGATATTGAGAGCCTGGATTGTTAGAGGTTTTGGATGTCTTTGCCATTAAAGCTGTGGCTGCGCGCGTATTCTTCGGACCTTTGCTCTTCTGCGCGCATAATGTAATACTCCATACTTGAAGTATTCTAGGATCTAAGTAGTAAAAACCAGATCAAACTCAAGTGCAGTAGATGCAATAATTTCGCATTCCAGGATTCGGCACTTCATGCTAATTTTTCTTACTGACCTTCATCTACACATGTGGGTTCGTATTTCCATGGTTTTATTGCAGATATATGCAAAACAGGTCACAGATAGGGCCTTATACGCGAGCGATTTCCCATCCTGGAGCCACAACATCTGAGCCTTGGAACAGTCAAATCGCGAGATGTCTAGTGCACTACGCCAATAGAGACATTGTGTTGAATTGTGTGGGGTAGGATGAAGTGCACAGCCATTGACTATAGCAGCGAGCGCAATAATTTCCAGCGGCCGGGCCATTGTCTCTTTGATGAGGCTTCAGTCAGCACCGATCTGGTCCCTTCGTGGCGTAGGTGGTTTCGGCAAACTCTGAGTTCAGAACACCATTGCCGAGCTGTATGGATGGCTCGAGGCAAAGCGAGTCACATTGATGGCAGCTCCTTGGTTACAGAGACGTATTTTCCTCGGACTTCCCCAAAAGTGTCATTGACGAAGCACTACCCGACAGACATTCGAAGGGCCTCGGGGGAGAGATGTTGTTCTTGCTCCCGGGAAGGATCAAAATCTGCACTTTTGCTTTCGAAGAACTCCTGAGCTTTCATAATCAATCGCAATGCCTTCTCGACACCAGGAGAAACAGAAGATCCATGGATCGTCATCCATCGTTGTAAAAGCTGCTTCAGGTGAGGCCCTAGCTGTAGCAAGGCAATATGACGAAGCTGCATTGTCAGTTGTGGATGACAGAAGCCGCCCATGAGAGTCAACATCGCCGTCTCGAGTCTAACCAAATAATTGTTTGTATCAGCAATAATGTACAGCCTTCGAGAAGCCTTTGACAATGGTACTTACGAAAGCGAGCATGGCCATGTGTCTACCATGACAGTATATGGCACTTGTTTGAGGTACCTTAATTTGAATAGGCAAGTGTCGAGAGCAACCCGACAACCATCGAGCACACGCAGGTTGTTGTTGAGATCCCACAATGGATTAGCGAGAGCCCATTCTAGATAAGGCCGATAGATGACACTTCGACAGCTCAGATACCACTGCCTCAAATACTCGCTATGCGGGTCGTCTGCGGGTTTTCCATCTTCGGGAAATCGCAGACTTGGAGGCAGAGTTTGATACCAGTCTTGCAGCTGGCGTGCCAGTTCTTGGTTCACAGAAGGAAAATTATTAGAATCGATTTGAAGGCCAATATCGCGGTCATAGAGCATGTAGTGAGCACGATTGAGGAGGCGACGGAGTGCTATCGATGCAAGAAAGTAGAATGTCGACTTTTCTTCCTCTTCAGCAGCTTCATGTGAGTGGAATTTGCCCGGAAGAGAAAATATTGATTCGATTTCAGCATTGCAATTTTGCGGGAGCGATGGTAACTCTGAGATATAGTTGCTACTACGAGTCAGGCGGTGGTGAGTTTATGGTGTCATTGCCTGTACTTACCTTTCTAGTACGAAGCAGGACCAGAATATCCTAGTGATATGTTCTCGATCATCACGCTCAGGGTTGTCAAAAGGGCAAGAAAGCAGGAAACGACAACGAGTTGCCGCGCTATTCACATAAGACCATGTTTGCAGCGGTCTTTGCAAAAATGAAAAGTAGAGACTAGATATTTGTCAGTTTCGTCTTGACTCGCTGTTTCGGCCCGTAACAATTTTGCCATACCCAGTCAGCAAGAGGCATTGGCACGCTTCCACATTCATCTCAATATGGGCTAAGTGAAGCATCTTCATTGCGGCTGTGAACCATGATGCTCCCTGCAGTTTCAGCTGTTGAGACTTCCCTTCTGAGCTGCTCTCTTCGTCTGTCATGGAAGCCCCGACACAACCCAAAGCCATGACCAGTAATGCGAGACACGATTGACAACTAGGCTCCAGATTCTCCTGCCATATCCTCAATTGCAAGGATTTGAGATCGTCCAAGCTAATTGTAGGGAACCAAAAGTTATAGGTCCGTTGGAATACACCCACCATGTTCTTAACATCGGATAATCCCACGCTGGGGAATATGCCATAGAGTTTGCTTTGAAAGGGCGGTCGTCCATATTCGAGTGACAGAAAGGAAGACTCTCCTTCCTCCAATATTGCAGGATGGTCATGAAAAACCGACCACTTCAAAAGAGACTCTGCCGAGGAGAGATGTCCTGATGAGAGTATGGCACTTTCAGTGGGGTCCCTAACCGTGTACCGGTGATGATGATGGCGTGCATCCTGAGATACAGGTGTAATTGTCGAACCAGGAGACGTTGAATTGGCCTGGGTGCTACTCACCACACTTGAACAAGAGCCCGTAGCCTGGATTTTATCATCAGTAAGTCAGAGATGACCTTTGGCCACTCGTTACGTACGACCATGCCCTTAAGTTCTTCAATGGAAGCTTCCATTCGCAAGACTGTATCCAGGATCATTTCACTTTTTCCTCTTCTAATGTGGCATTAATGGTGGATTTTCAAAATGACACCAACTCACTTACGATGTAGCTTCTGTTCCGTATAGACACGTTTGGTTCAGGCTCACACAGGGCCCACAGGGGTCCCGGGCATCACATCTGTCAGATCTGTTAATCATCATGTACCACACAATCGTATATGAAATGACTAGCCTTGTCTTTCGCTGGCGGCATGAGTCGCACTGTTAGTTGTGTTAGTTTCGATATTGAATCCAATTGGCGGGTTCCCGATAAGGGAAAATGGGAGACGGACAGCTCGAGCCGCCCTGAATCTCTTCATTTCGAGCTAGGATGCTGCTATCAGGGACTTTTCGCCTGACAATTGTCTTAATTGGCTTCGCTAATGAGCTTTACTGACAGTAAATGAACGAATTGATGGCGCAGGCGGCGAAAACACGGATGGAAAAGTTGGATTGACGTGAACGAGGCCAACGCGGGCGCGCACGTGATGGGCCCATTTCCCTTAGATTAGTTCGCTTTTATACATCTAATTAATTATAGTGTACAAGACAGGAATATTTCAAATGAAATGAATTCTGTATCTCTGAATGGTACTAATCGTGGGTTGTTCATTCTGAAAACCAGCCCTTAGGGTGTGTGTGCACTGGCTTGGTTCTATTGATGTGGGCTAATAAGGAAATCTGACCAGCTGGTCGGATAGAAGGCTGTCACTGAACGCTTTGAAGAGTATAGATGGGTTTGCATGGTATAGCACAATAATAGTCCCGTTTTTGGCCTTTTGATGTCTTTTTTTATAGATATTTTATCTTCCTTCTCAGTTTCTATGATATATATAGACTACAGAAAAACGCGGTATAGACTTAATTAACGAAATGAAAATTTCCATATATAACCTTTGAAATTAAAACATTTTTAGATTCACAAAGAAACAGGCTCCAATAGCATACCAAAGGTGATATCCTGCACCTTAACCAGATGCTCATCTATAGGCCCCGGGCCACAAGCCGCAGTTCCTACGCCCGCGACTTGGTCATCCAATCTCACAAACACTGCGCCATCTTTAACTAGATCACAAGGGTGTCGTGCCGCTTCGATAGTCTCATCTGAATACTGGCTAGCTGCCCAGCTCAAGCTCGCCGTCCCTCCGTTCACCACTGTAATCTCCTGCGGGCTTGCCCGGAAACCCGTTCCATTGGAAGTGAGAAGCTCCACCCATGCAGTGTCTGTGCGGTTTCCATTCTCCTGCGGAATATCATAAACCGTCTGTAGAGATTCAATGTCTTCGACATTCCACAAACCAAACTTCTGGGCAAACTTCTTGTCGGGATACGATTCTCCAGGACCAAGTCCGAACCAACGTGCCAACTGAAGTTCAGAGTTTGCGCGAAGATTGAGACCAATGCGAGGAACATTTGTCGGTGCAGCTCCAGTAGGTTGCAAGCTCGTCTTTATGGACAACGAGCCGTTTGGTTTGATGGTATAACGTGCGAGACATTTCCATCCCCAGGAGAGGACTGGAGGCGAGAGGAATGTCTCGCTTTCGATGCAAATATCCCCATTCTCCAGTGGTGACACATTGAAGGAACGGAACTGGTTTGTGAGACAATTTACTCCGAAGCGCTTCCAATACGGCATCGCAGAAGGTACGTCGTTGTCTGTCGGGGGACGCCAGAAACCAGGCACCATGGCAAGCCCTGTGTCGGGATGCGGCTCAAGAATAGACGTCGAGTTGTATGTCCACTTCCTGAGATGTCCCCGAATACGGTCAAACTCGAAGGACCAATTGGCTCCGCTGACAGACACAGTTGTCTTGGTGGAGTTGGTTGAGATAGCCTCTTGAGCAGAGCTCAGGTCATTGACTAGGGATTTCTCGGTTGGCTTTGATACCAAATCTTGCGTCCAGGCAACAATATATTTCCCCTGGTCCCATTCAACCTTTCCTCGTTGCTCAACTGTAATGGTCAAGTAGGCGGGATGAGCGTTATGTTTGAAGACCTCTGTTGGGAGAGCAATCTCAGCAGATTGCCCAGCGGGCACAATGGGTAACTCAAGTGATCCAGTCACCAAAGTCTTTGTTCTGGGTAAAGTTAGCTTATCTTCAATTTCTTGAAGCGATAGTCATTGACTCACTGCTTGTCAAATGATTCAAGTTCGTATGAAGCTTGGAGATGGCTTAGGTCCAAGAAGTTGTACCGGTTCTTAAGAACCAACACTTGTCCACGGACTTCCAACTTGACTGGTTCAAAGACTCTCTTCAACTCCAACAGACCTGGCAGAGGCTGATGGGCACTGTTCAAGAGACCATCCATTACGAATGTACCATCATTCGGATAGTCATCGAAGTCACCACCGTAGGCATAAAATCCGTCTTTCTTGCTGCTTCCTTCAACGTACAACCCGTGGTTGGCCCATTCCCAGATAAAACCACCCTGCAAACGCGGAATCTCGTCGAAGCATTTCTCGTACTCTGTAAGCAGACCAGGTCCGTTGCCCATGGCATGGGCATATTCACAAAGAATAATAGGTTTGTCAAACTTGCCATTTTTTGGAACACCTTCAGTAGCTGCCAAGGTTCTAAGTCGGTTGATTTCTGGATACATGTAGCTGAACATGTCTGTAGTCTCGGCATCAACATCACCCTCGTAGTGGATCAAGCGACTGCTATCGAAAGCCCGGGCATACTCTACCATGGAACGGTGACACGTGCCAAAGAAAGCCTCATTCCCCATAGACCAGATAATAACACTGGTATGATTCTTGTCTCGTTGGATCAGTGAATGAACGCGATCAACATAGGCCGCGCGCCAGGCGGGGTTGTCTGATGTATGGGCACCACACTTGGGGAAAGTCATTGCCTTGCGCTCCTCGTAGCCAAGGGTTTCGTCCATATCCATTGGGCGTGAGACAGCATCATAGAAGCCATGGCATTCGAGATCGGCCTCATCGATAACCCAGAAGCCCAGCTCATCAGCCATATCAAGAAGGCGAGGGTCGGGGGGATAATGACTGCAGCGAAGGGCATTAACGTTGTGAGCTTTCATGAGAAGCAGATCCTTCCTCATGAAGTCCAGCGGCACGGCACGGCCCAGAAGCGGGTGGTGATCGTGGCGGTTGACTCCGCGAAGCTGAATAGCCTTTCCGTTAACGGAGATGAGGCCATCCTTGCGCTCAACTTTGCGGAAACCAATGCGCTGTGTAGCCTTAAATGTCTTGTTGGATCCAGGAGTTGTCAGAAGCATCTCTACTTCATATAGATACGGCTGCTCGGCAGTCCATTTCTTGGGATTGGCAACAGGCAAGCTGAGTTCAACTGCGGATGTTCCTGGCTCCACAATGCGCTCTGTGGAAGTAATGACATGACTGGCGCCCTCCACTGACTCAACTAAATTGAGTGCAATAGTACTTTGCTCCGAGACTAGGTAATCAATCGCTGCGAGAAGCGTCGCATTTTTGTATTCTGGATCGAGGTCTGTGCGAATGAACCAGTCATTCAAGCGATCGTTGGCTGGGAGTGCAATTAAAGTGACGTCTCGGAAAATGCCTATTATCATGATAAATATTAGCAGATGATATTTTCCCACTGTCCGTATCACAAATTTATATCCTACCAGATAACCACCACTGATCCTGATCTTCGATATAGGTAGCATCTGACCACTGATACACCCGCACAAAGACTTCATTGTCCCCGTCCTGCAAAAGTGGTGTGACGTCAAATTCAGACGGATTTCTGCTGCCCTGCGCATACCCGACCAAGGACTTGTTCACCCAAACGTGATAGGCGCTATCAACGCCGTCGAATCGCAAACGAATCTCTGTGTTGTTGACTTGCCATTCAGCCGGCACTTGAAACTTTCGACGGTATGTACCAGTGGGATTCTCCGTGGGTACAAAAGGAGGGCACACTGGGATCGGGAATTGTGTATTTGTATAATTCGGCTTTCCCCAACCCTGCAACTGCCAATGGCCGGGAACATTGATACTGGACCAGTCCTCGTCGGGGGTCTTCTCGTTAGGCTCCGGTGCCTCCGGTGGTGAACGGGACATATTGAACTCCCATGCTCCATTGAGAAGTAAAGATGTGGAGGGGATATGATAAGAACGCGCGGGCAGGGTGTTTCTGCGAAAAACTGCAGGGTTCATGAAATCAGGCCGTTCAGGATCGGCCTGCAGGGCCAGCTCTCTGCCCTGGGTAGAGCTCATGGTAGTAGAAAAGAAATTTAAAAGGAATAAATTCGGATTCTCAGGCCGTCTGGGGAGTTGGGGAGGGGGGGCAGCTTTGCTACTCGACGTCCTTTATACCACAATTATGGACCAAATGACGTCGGGGCTTGAGACGCACAGCAGCTAGGATTATCTTACATTTTTATGGACCTGGCAGGGGTAAAATATTCTTCGGCATGTCGCAAAGGACTCAGCAATGTATTTGTCCCCGTTTCTCCAACATTTATCGCGGGTCTATCGGAGCCGATGGCTTATGGGGTTGGTTTTGCGGAGAGAATGGATAGTATCTGACCAATAGACAGCTCCGGGGGTATCGGCACCGGGTCAATCGGTGCCGTTGAAGATTTGGAAGACTTAAGACGATTTCAGTTGCCCACAAAATGTGAAGTTGTCCAATCCCATCAAATCACGTGGATATGTGGATCTAGACGGGGGTATCGGGAAACTCGTTAGTGTCTCTTCTCGTCCAAGTTTGTACTTTCACCCCTTCGGAAAAGCGAGCTCATCAGCTAACTTGAAAGCTTACCTTCCCCAGATTGTTAGCATGACCCGGGGCGAGAATCAGTACCCCGAGGTCGGGCCAGAAGAATGCGGAGATAATAGGAACATGGTAAAAGAAGTCTGGAGTATTAAATCCACGAAAATCCCCACCTAACCACAGAAGGTTTTCCAGTATCTTGATCAATTCTTTTTTCAAATATCCATTGGGCACTTTTGTTCATCTGTTTTTTTTCCTCCTTTTTTCTGGTCTTTTCCCGATCCCCATTAATGGGTCAAGACAACCCCGTTGAAACTGTCCATCTGGAGGCTACTCCGGTGACGATGGATCCCACCGATATAAAGAAGTCTGAGCACCCCGATGAAGTCTCCGGATCTGTTGTGGGTCTGAAAGTGGCTCTTACGAGTTACCGAAATGCTATGCTATATAGTCTGTTCTTCTGTTTCTCTGCTATTCTCTGGGGTTACGACATGCAGGTCAGCGGAGGCCTTCTTGGCGCTCCTGAGTTCCGCGCAGTGTTTGGATACACCCAGGCTGATGGTACGACCATCCTCCCGGCGCAATGGCAAGCTGCTTTCAACATGATCGCCACGGTTGGTGGAATGGGTGGAAGTCTGCTCTGTGGTCCTATCTCGCCTTACGCAGGTCGGAGGATGACTTTGACCATCGCATGTGTCATCTCCAGTGGCTCCATCTTCTTACAATTCTTTGCGTTCACTCGAGGTGTTCTCCTCGCTGGAAAATTGATCAACGGAATCGCACTTGGCATGTTCCTCGTCACTGCGTGTGCCTACTGTTCTGAAGCCTGTCCTGTCGTGCTTCGCGGAATCACAATTGCCATGGTCAATCTCTTTGTTGTCGTCGGTCAGCTCCTCGGAAATTGTCTCATCAAGGCTTTTGGTGGCCGATCAGACACTTTTGCCTACAGAATTCCCTTTGCATTCCAGTGGATTTTCCCGGCGATCCTTCTCACTGGTGTGTGGTTCTGCCCTGAATCACCATATTGGTACGTCCAAAGGGGCAAGCACACCGAGGCCAAGAAGTCCCTCGAACGATTCCAGACTGGCGGAAGCATTGATTCTTGGCTCATTGAGATCCAAGAAACAGTTCGCATAGAAGAAGAATCAGCATCGTCTGCTGGCTATTTGGATTGTTTCCGTGGAACTGATCTGCGTCGTACCCTAATTGTTATGGCCGTTTGGACTATCAACTCTTTCAGTGGTGTCAACTTTGTGCTCAGCTACTCAACCTACTTCTTCCAAAGTAAGTCTTCCCAAGTTGACAACCTTGGAAGTCATTTATGTTTACTAATACACTTTACCAACTATAGTCGCTGGCATACCTACCTCTTCATCATTCAACATGGGCGTTGGTGTGACTGCAGTTGGTGTCCTCGGAAACATCGGCTCGTGGTGGGTCATCAATACTATCGGTCGCAGAGCTCTCTTCCCTGGCATGCTCATTCTCACTGCGATTCTCTTCATCATTGGCATTCTCGATGTTGTACCGGGTTACAACTCCTCCATTGCCATGGGACAGTGCGTATTGATTATCGTCTGGAACTTCTTCTATGATCTCACCCTTGGACCTCTTGGATACGTGATCTGCGGAGAGATGTCTTCTACCCGGTTGAGGTCATACGGCGTCAGCATTGGTTTCTTCACACAAAATTTCTGGACTTTGATAATGACGCTTACTGTGCCTTACATGATTAACCCCGATGAAGGTAACCTCCGGGGCAAGACAGGATTCATCTTTGGTGGATTTTCAATCATTGCCTGTATTTGGACTTACTTCTGCTTGCCTGAGACCAAAGGCAGGACCTTTGAGCAGTTGGATCATATGTTTGAGCAGAGGATCTCGGCACGCAGATTTGCCGAGTATGACCAAAGACCACACGAAGGATAAGTTAGGTAGCGATGCAAAATAGAGAAGCACTGCTAGACAACTTTATGAATTTATACTACCATATTACTAGTTTCAATAATGGTCTACTCTCTCGGCTTCGTGGGTTCGTAATCTACTTATTCCAAGGTTGCTTAGTCCTTATAGTCAAAGCCAGTGATGTCGCCTTGCTGCAAGAGCAGCAACTTATAGTAGTACTGCCCCTCTAGTATAGTAAAGTATACATATCCACGGATATGTCCCACGATCTCTAAGCCTAATTTCAGTACAACAGGACTTCCAGTGTCGTCGTATACTCAAACAAAGTTCACACTACCTCGGCAACCCTAGCTTACCTAGCGGCTTAAGTGGACCTTGGCGCTATAACTGCCGAAGAGGACTTCTTGACATTAGTATAGAAGACCGGCTTAACTTCTTCGAGAATTGTTATTGAATATTTGACTCAGGTGGAACTATTATCATACATACCTGGAACTGCCTTATAACCAGGCTTTCCCCCTCCCTCTCGTCATGTCTTTCTCTACATATTTCGGCATGTTGCTTTTCCCATTCAAGCTTGGCTACAGTAAAACCGAGGCCAGTTTCGGCAAAGGTTACGGCGCTTTGGTATAACCCAGTCGCTGTGTTAGCATGCATTATCGCCCAGAGATGGGTCGGGGTAAATAGTAACTTCAGTAAGTGATCAGTCCAGCGGCATAATCTCCGACCCCTCGGACTTCCACCGACTATAATAGCAGGCTTTGTGTTAGTCAGACTTTGGCTTTTAGTCAGACTCGTTAAGGTGGTTTAGCGCAGCAACCCAAATTTTGAGCTGTACTTTGTATTTGACTCGGCTCTACTCGTCAGCCAAGACCAACCTTCCCCACGTTTTGACCAGATCAGCTCGCAATACCACTTGCCGGCTCCGCGTGGGGGCCCCGTATTGGGGTCTTCCCCGCAGATGATCGTTTAGCTATTCCCTTTGAGGCAGGTAAGCTCTGAAATTCGCGGGGGAGTACGAGATGGCTGCTCTTTGGAGACTTTCTGGGGTTGGCTTGAATCAAGGGGGAGACTCGGGGTCATCCCGACGTTGATAGCATCACCTTGTACATTTTGTATTTCCCAGCATTGATCCTTCGTTTTATATATATCTTCTGTCAAGTCCAATTTCATGGACTTTTCTTGTCCACTTCCTACAATACGAAAAATAACTCCACTATGGCGAACCATGTTCCCCCAGCAGATGTTGACTCGAAGGCCAATATCGCCGAAGCTCCCACTATCAGCCATGCAGAAAGCAACCAGGAACACTCCAAATTCAAGTCTGCCAAAAATGCAGATGGCGACACGGCTATGGCGCTGTTTGATGACCCGGATGAGCTCCACGAAGATGTCGATCCTGTGGAAGCGAGGAAGCTATTGTGGAAGATTGACTTCATGATCCTGCCCTACTTGGCGGTTTGTTATGCGTTCTTCTATATTGATAAGGTCAGTCTCTTTTGATTGAAGTTCATTTGCCTAGTTTCTTTTTCCTTTCTTTTTTGGTCGAAGAGCTGTGCTAATATTAGAAACAGACAACGTTGAGCTATGCTGCTATCTTTGGGATTCGGGAAGATCTCGATCTACATGGAACTCGGTATAGCTGGCTGAGCAGTATCTTCTATTTTGGTTTCTTAGCATGGGCCTTCCCTACAAATTTTCTGATGCAGCGTCTTCCAATCGGTATGATTATCCCATTACACGCCTGACAATTTGACTGGATATTCATCCGATACTTGATTTAGGGAAATATCTAGGTGCGAATATTTTTATGTGGTTCGTTGAACTGATATGAAGAGTATACAACCCAAAACTAACATTCGTCTTTAAGGGGTGTCTTCCTCATGATCCAAGCTGCCTGTAACAGCTTCGAGACCCTCGCTGTTCTTCGAGCCCTTGGCGGTGCTGCCGAGGCCTGCGCTGACCCGGCTTTCATGCTCATCACGAGCATGTGGTATACCCGTCGTGAACAGCCTGTGCGTCTCGGACTATGGTATACAGCGAATGGCCTCGGTATTGCATTGGGTGGGCTGCTAGGATATGGAATTGGTCATCTTAAAGGTGTACTACCATCTTGGAAATACGAGTTTATCGTGATGTATGCTGTCTGCCTTTCACTCCTATTGAAATCCCCCCTTGTTCTAACGATGTTTAGTGGTGCGTTGTGCTCGACCTGGGGTATTGTAATGTTTATCTTCCTTCCAGATTCACCTGTTACAGCGAAGGGTCTTAGCAAGAGAGAGCGCCGCATGGCTGTTGAGCGTATACGGGAAAATCAGACTGGTGTTGAGAACAAACATCTCAAGCCGTATCAAATTTTAGAGGCTTTCATGGACTATAAGCTCTACATGTTCTTTATTCTTGGCATGGTTTGTATGTGGCTTGTACCATCTCCAAATCGGTTGCATTAACTAACATTTATATAGGCAATATTCCTAATGGTGGTATATCAAACTTTGGCACCATCATTATTAAAGGATTCGGGTTCTCAACACTGGTGACTACTCTTATGCAGGTAAGATTGATTTAATAGCCACATCCATTGTCTTCTAATAACACGATATGAACCACAGATTCCATATGGCTTTATCATTGCGATCTCGATTTTGACATGTGTCTACCTCAACGACCGCTTCGAAAATCGACGATGCGTTTTCATCCTAATCTTCCTGATTCCTAACCTTGCTGGTTCCTTTGGTCTTCGCTTTGTACCCATTGAACACAGTGTAGGTCGCTTGATTTGCTACTACCTGACAGGCCCGTACAATGCTGCATTTGTCCTCGTTTTGAGTATGCAAATGGCCAATACCGCTGGTAAGTGACATATCTCTTCGGTTGGTGCTCAATCCAAAACATCACAGAGAATAATGCTATTGTGAATTTAGGCCATACCAAGAAAGTCGTCACCAACGCTGTGCTCTTCCTAGGGTACTGCACTGGAAACATTGCTGGACCGTTCTTCTATAAAACCGATCAATCGTGCGTTTTTCTTGGAGGTTAATTTTATTATTTCACAAAATTACAGAACTAATTCGAAGTATAGACCTACCTATCCGCTCGGGATCTGGTCCATGATTGTCTCGCACTTGATTGAGGCCGTTTTGATCAGCATCCTGGGTCTACTGCTGCGCTGGGAAAATCAAAAGCGTGACCGCATCCAGTCCCAGATGGAGGGTGGCCTCGAGGGGAGAGATCTAGATGCGACTGCGTTTTTGGATTTGACGGACCGAGAAAACCTGAAGTATGTCTCTTTATGCTGTCCTCCTTGAAATCTGGCAAGAAAATGACTAACGGATTCTAATAGCTTCCGATATATTTATTGAGTATTAGATTCCCCTCTTCGCAATCATGCACTTACGAATATATTACGTTGGGGTGAATATTGTTCAAGTGTTTAAGATGTGTATTTGACATCAATCGTATAAATAACCCTTAAATGGGTGTCTTGAGATTATATTAAGAAACAGTAGCTACGAAGGTTAGAGAAAAGACAGATATTAAAAGATGTATATTTCTTGCTTCCTTGGGTTGTTTTCGTCATATTCCATATGGCTTCATCCATTTTGAATATTTCAATGGCAAAAGACTTTATGCTAGGAGAGTCCCAATGGAATAATTGGAATGGTGGTAGGACTAATGCACGATTTAGTACAACATCAAGTCTATTGTATGTGGGATATTATTGGACTGTCACATATCGGGGAATGACTATGGCTGAGATGGTATTACTCGTATCCTTGTGGGACAAGAAGATATAATCCGTGTTTGTGACATGGCTGAGCGTCACGGGTCGATGTTACTGGTTGTACGAAACATGAAAAAACACACAAGACTAGATGTGATATGCAGTGCAGAGCAACCTTTGATCAAACCACCTTCCCTCACTTGACTGCTGAAAGAAAACAGCAATACCTCGTAGATGCAACGGTTCCCCCTCCCTTATTATATCACCAGCATCCAACTAGGCAATATCTCCCCGGTAGACTCGAGCGTTGTGTTCTAAAATGCCGGTTGACGGATTCACAGAATCAATGAACAACACGCCGAACGGAGCTGTATTTCACCGGGCCTATGCACAGGATGACAGGGGCCTCGTAAATGAAGCCATGACCATACTCCTTGCAAGTACTATGCGCTTCAATTCCTATTACCGCAAGGACCTCGAAGACGAAGCCATGGCCATCCTCGTTGCAAGTGCTGTGTACCCTCAATCCCTAGTACCGCGCTAACTGATTCGCAGCATGGAAAACAATTTTTTCTCGAGAAAGATCACTTCTTCAGTAATCATATGGACTCCAAGACTGCATCGGCAGTCTTGATATATGCAAACGAGGGAAATGGGTTTGTTGACTCGCGAGATGCCAATGGGAAAATCGACACACTGGAAGTAGGGCCAGATACTGGGAATGGTATGAGAATCCTCGTTTTAGATGAAGGGCGTGATACATTCGTTCACCAAGATGTGCAGATGAGGCGTTTCTTGGAATGGAAGGAGTGAATTGAATTGCTTTCATCAAATTGCCGAGGACCCGTTAAGAGAAAATAAGAACGCATTGCAAGGACAACAACAAAAGCTTCGTGGCGTCTAATATGAGCTCCTGGTGTATTGGGAGACATTTTCTGGATTGAAGTTACTTTATTCAACTTAGAAATAAACGTTCATGCCTTGTTAAAGGCAGAAATCCAGTCATCACCCAGCACATCCACGAGTGGTTGAGAGCAAAGACAAGATTGCCGGGGAGTTGAAGAGTCGGAAAACGCCGAGTTTCGAAATAAAATATGTTGTGGAACGGCGTGGGCGCTAGAATTGAAGAGCTCAAAGGTGTATTTGATATCGCAATTTATAAACACAGATGAAGTACAAAATGATAGGTAGTAATACAGCCACACGTATGCAAATGAGGGTCACGCCGGACGCCCTCTAACTCAATTACCGCCGACGATTGCCGCCACCCAAGAAAGCCTTCTTCTGGCGAACATAGCTGGCCACAACGTTCTCCACGCTGCGACGGTCATGCTTGCGGTCTCTGAGGAAGTACAATCTCGCTCTCCTGCGCTTCTTCTCCGATCGCTGGACAATCTCCACGCTGTTCACGTTGGGACTGAAGACCTTGACCGACATCTCAACAGCGACACGAGTAAGCTCATTTCGCATGAGGAAGGACGTCTCAATTCCGCGCAACTTGATGCTCAGCACAATTCCGTTGAATGGGTCTCCGTTCTTGAATGTCACTCGTACAATATCGCCGGTCTTCACACTGCGGGGGTTTCGTCGGTAGTCGAACATTGCCTTGCGCTCACCCGTGGGGTCGAGGACTGCCAATTGCGATTCGGTAACCGCTCCGATGGGGTCCTTGCATGCTTTGCGAGCAGATGGCGGAGCAGGGTAGATCTTAAGGGGCTCGCGCGCTATATGAGATAGCAACAATTAGTAAATCTCGCGTCATTTTGACTTAGTTGAAAAGAACATACCGGGATCCGGACGGAAGCGAAGAGGTATTTGGGAAAGGAATTGCTCAGGCATGTTCGGGGGAAGAGGCACCCGTTCGGGCCTCTTCGAATAGGCCGTCGAAATGAATCGACGGTTGATGAAGGGTTGGATGGGCTCTGAGGCCCGCATTAAGGACCTTAAGCAGCCCAGCGGGCGCATTGCTGGTAGAGCCGCCATGTTTGTGATGAGGATGTCAAGTCGAGAAAGTCGGAGTCGAGTTTTGGCCGGATCGGCAGAATTTCCGCCAAGCCTCCAATTGCCCGTTCGGGTTGCAGATAACAGCGATTCTTTTTTCTCCTCCAACTCCAGGATACCAATCAACCTCGTTTTCTTGTTCTTGCTCTAGGGAAAAGTCATCATTTTATCGGTCACTACTCCCATATCCTGCATCGCGTTATACATAGCATTTGATCACACATGATGGCGCAAATCGCCATGAGCAGGCTCTTCCGCCAGAGCACTACCAGCTCGGTGCGCCAGTCCATTCTGAGACCGATGCAGGCTCGCAGCTACGGTTCGAACTCAGGTATGCATTAATTCATCCATCATGGTATCAAATTCTCATCGGAGACGACCGGAACAGCAATCCCAACCTTCACCTCAACATCCTCCCCCGAGTTAGACGAAGCTCTTGACCGGTTCCGCAATGAGCTGTTCATTCCCCTTGCTCTCCCTAAGCGACAGAGAAAGAGCGTGTTCCGAGAGAAATACGCCAAACAATTGCAAAACGAGCCTATTACCGTGAAGATCGGCGAGACCGAAGAGTTCACCCTAACGCCCAAGAAGCACCACGATCTGCCGTCGAAGAAGGACGCTCTCGAGGTTCTCAAGCTGATGGTCGCGACCAAGAACTTCAGCAACCTTTTCCCGTACCTCAGTGGCCTCCGGATGTCAAACTATGCCATCAACAGCGATCGGTGGGAGTTCATCATTCGCAAAACCAGCGAAGCCGGAAAGCTTTCAACCATTATCGAGTGCGCCAGACAGTCCCAGCGCACCGGATTGACTCTCAGCAACAGGAACATCGCTCGCCGTCTGTTCTTCGAGCTTCACAAGACAGCCGCGAAAGCGGATTTCAAGGGAATCCAGACCGTCAAAGCTCTGAAACTGGCGAGGGAGGCCGCTAGCCTGATGGATTCTCACGAACACTCCGTTAGGAACATCGAGGATGACCCCAAACACCAGCCTTTCGTTATCGGCACGCTTTTGGAACTCAGCGCCGCCTGTGCGAAAATCAAGGAGGCTGAGACAGCCTTGGTTCGTGGCTACGCTCAGAAACTTGATGCAGCCTGGTCCCTAGGAAACTTCAAGGACGATGCGGCCACTGGCTTTGAAAACATTGAGAGAGTGGAGGAGAACCTTGCCCTTTACAACGGCATGCGTTTGGCCCTTGGACTGCCCAAGGCATCACAAGACACTGAGAATTTCAAGGCTCGCTGTGATGAGCTTAAGCCTGTCCTGATTTCGCAGTTGCAAAAAGTCAAGAACGCCGACGTCCGTGCAGACAAGGTGGTTCAGCAATTGCTTGCAGAAAAGCCCAAAGAAAAAGTTGAGGAGACCGCTTGAGTTTCGTTATAATTCCTTTTGGTGTTGATTGAGCCCCATCGGCATGTATATTACTGTACTTCCCAGATATTTTTGAGCTGGCCGTGTATTTCAGAGAATAAATATTTTATTTCCTGCCATATCTGACCCCGCTAGGTGCTATTTTAGACATACGCAATAGTTTGGTCAATTTTATTACCAGACGTTGCAGCAGTTCAAATCTCAAAAACGCTCTAAGGAAATGCCATTTCAGACGGCCATCTTGGGATCGGGATTCTTAGGAGGACAATTCCAAGGTATTTTCCTTGCTGATGCGGGCTCGGCCGGGAAGAGCAGTGGTACCGCCGACAACAGCAGGGCCAGAGACGGTGAGCTAAATATGTAAAGGTTAGTTCTATATGATAGCGGTGGGATTGAGCGTGGCGTACCTTTCCCTCTTCCGTGCCGTCAGGAGAGCCTTCGGGGACATTGGTCAGAGTAATTTCAGTGCTACTTAGTGGAGCGCCAAAGTGGCTAGGACCGGTGAGGCATCTGTAGTCAAACGCATTTGTTTGGGCAATAGCTCCAGCAACACCAGGACCGGTCAAGGCATACACAACCCGGGCCCCAGTGAAGATTCTAAGCTCAGTCAATTGCTCGGAGGTAAGATGGGCGGCAGGGTTGCCATCAATGCGGTGGGAGATACAAAGCAAGCGCAATTCATCTAGCGAGAGCTCGGACGTCGGACTGACACGAGCGAGTTGGCTGAAAAAGTTGCGCGTCGGCATGTTTCCTGCATCTAGGGTCCGTGCCTGAAGCCAGCGTCCTAGAGAGGAAAGGATGCCAGTGTGCGGGCGCATGATATTCTCGTGGTACTCAGCCATGGTTTGCGATGAAGCAACAATGACTGTGGGGGACACGCCAGCTGTAGCCAAAGCAAAATCGACATTCTCTCCGGCGACAGAATTAAGTGCGATGGATGAGTTGGCAAACAGTGCAGCTAACGTTGTGCAGAGCGGGTAGGACCGAGAAAGAGAATCGATAGAAAGAACAACATCGGTTGAGGTGAAACGCTGAGTACGAGGGAGAGTGGAGGTTATGGCTCCAATGGCAGACACCAGGTTCTAGTTGTATGTTAGTAAAAGTGATATGACACGAGTTGAGTCGGTGTTACCTCTGGCTGGAAATCGATGAATTGGCTGGATTGCGAGGAAGACGGCCAGACAGTACTGACGGCAGGGGTTTCTGTCTTTGGGTCGTACTCGGGCACATCATAGCTGGCAAGTTCTTTAAACTCCTCGACCAGTTCATGCCAAACTGCAACCTTCAGACTGTCCTTGACGTTCTCGGGAAGTGCGTTCCAATCCATGTGTCGATTGCCATACTTGGCGACCCAAAGGACGAGTGACAATTGATCGTTACCCTTAGCGACAAGAGAAACATCGAGAGATCCGGCTTCGGCAATAAGGACATCCGCTTTTGCCTGCTGTAGATGCGCTGATAATGTCTCTGCTGGAAGGTTGTGTGGCACAATGACCGTCTTGAATCCATAGAAAGCGCCAGCTAGATTGCGCAAGGTTAGACATCAATTCTCACACACGGAGTGATAATAATCGTACCGAAGATTGTAGCTAAAAGCTCGGTGGAGTCTGTAAGGCAAACAGCCACCGTCTTGACGCCGGAGTTTTGGAGGTGATGACCGATGACATTGATTTCTTGTGTCACCTGGTCCAAAGAATGCTCGATGGCCTTTCGACCTAGAACGGTGTAGATCTTGCCTTGCTTTCCCGAAAGAGTACCGTCATCATTCAGAGCTCCACGGACAGCAGTCTTCCAAATATCACGCAGGTCTCCTCTACGACCACCGGTCCATTTCGGGGCACCCGGGTCCTTGACATTCAGTCCGAATCGGAGAGGCAAGCCATGCGGGGTTTCCAGGCATCTGTAAGTAGCAGATTCACCCTCCTGGCGGATTGGGGCTGGTGTCGATTGGCGAGCAAGTAGGAACGGGTGTACATCTGGATCCTTAGATGAGATGACAGAGTAAACCCCAAAGGCGAGGACAACCCCGGCGACAAGGGTAGTGTAGATATTCCAGTCGGCGAGGATATCAGCCACTAGGGCATCCAGCTTCTCCACGAGTGAAGTATCAGCGGGCATTTTAGTTGGTCAATCTGGGGAGGAAGAAGTGTCAACAATCAGCACCTATGACGTTGAGGGGCACGACGATAAGGGGTGTGTCAGCTTGGCCGGGTCAACTTATGCCCGTGCAACCCCTTCCTCGAGCGCCGAGCGCAGCCACTTTGGGATCGTCAACTCAATAGCCAACAACAATAATGACTTTTTGAAAGAACAATTGTTCATAGCTATGTGCACTACTAACTAACAGCTCCTTGTATCTGTTTCCTCCCAGGTAAGTACTAAACAAGGTCATAATATCAGTGAGTCCAATCCCTATTGTCAAAAAGACCTCGAAAAAAACAGTCTAAACATCTACGGATCGGTGACTGACTTCATGATTCCAGCCTCGAGTCAATTTCACCTCGTTCTTCACACTTGAAATTATCTTCACCACAATCAAAATGGCGACTCAATCTCTCCCTTCCACCCCGAAAGCGACATCTCCGGTGGCTCCTCCCATCCCAGAGGGTACCCTGACCCCTGGAAAATGGCGACACCCCCAGCTGGATGAGATTGTCCGACGCCAACATGCAGCTACGTTTGATCAGAAAAATGTAAAGAAGCTGGTTTGGAACGGCGCAGCTCTGATAATGAGCTGGACGTTTGGGTCTACCTTTAAAACCTAGTGAGTGCGATAAGAACTTCGGTGCGTCGCGTCGCGTGCTAACAGTCTCTTAAGCTCGCGCCAAATTTTTGATACCAACCATATGTATCAGGAAGTTCCGTTACTCGTACTCCAGCTCTTCTTCATTTTCAATGTTCTAGTGGCGCTTTATCCCCTCTTCCGGCCGAAGGATGACCTCTCAGACATTTCCCTTACCCCCACCCAACGCTCACTTCTTGGTTTGGATCCTGCTGTCACACCACCAGCAACTCCTGGGACAACATTTGTTACCCCGCCCAGATACCGGCTTTCCACTTCACGCAAAGCCAGTCCTGCAAGCAGACAATCCTCCCCCATGTCCGCGAATGCAAGCTTTTCTGAGCGACGCTCTTCGATCAGCACACCTTTCTCCCCTGCCTCCAGCCCTCTGCTTTACAAGGCGATGTCAAATGGAGGCAGGGAATCTGTTCAACGCCAGAGCTTTGGATCCGCATCCCCTCTGGCTCTGAGTAACTCCTTTGGAGAGTCGACTATGAGCATGGGCCCAAGTACACCCTCTCCGCTCATGGGAAAACGGGGTAGTTTGGGAGTCAAGAACAAGTGGCTGTATGAGAGGAGCCGGCGGCTTTCAGCCAGCGGAGGAGCTCTCTGATTCTTTCCAGTTTTCTAAACCATATCGCAAACGGGCGCTTGGGTCATTCATGGTTTTGGTGTTTAATGTCATAGCGGTTGTTTTGTTCACAATGTATTACAAGGATACCAATTCGAGGTCTATTATTACAAGCTATTTTCAATGTTCCTGTGACGTATTCGTGTTGTTTATAAAAATCCGGGGGCTCCTGGATATCTTTCCCGTCCTAGTATGTATTGAGGCTAAAAGGGCCTTTGAACACATGCCAACAAATGAATAAGAATGTAGATAACGGAGATGTAAGACAAGTTATCATTCTGTTATAATCTTCCATACGTTCCTTCATTCAGCATATAGTGCACTGTAAATTGTACTGACATTCGGCCAATCTGGCTACCCCGTGTTCAGGCCAAGATCCCGCGCCCGGACGATTAGAACCGCCAACCACTTTTAGCACTTGGCAAATAAACAGCCAGAAAGCGCCCTCGCCTCACCTACACATTGACATTTGCTGTGAAAATCTGCATGAAGCCCACAACGGCGTGATTACCAGCTTCCTTCCGCTATGGGAGCTTCGGAGTCCAAGCTTGTCTTCAAACAGGGCATCTTCCGCCTCTCGGAGGACCAGGAGATCCCCGCAGACGACCCCTACTGGACCAGAGTACGATTCAATACAAAATATCTATCTATCTAGGAGAATTAGAGGCTAACCACGCTGGCAGTTCTGGGAACTTCCTGAATCAACCGAAGATGTCTTTAGCCTTTTCACACCAGCTGACATACGACGCACGCGCGATCACGCCTTGCCCAACTTCCAAACACTCCTGCTCGCAGTCACCTCGCGACTAACTGTACTGAAAAATCATCCCTCGTTTCCGGACCCCGATCTTGCTCCCGAACGTGATGTCCTCAACTGCATTCGTATCCTCACTCGCCTCCTCCCCTATGTTTACGAGGCGGAGCATCTGGAGGAATGGGAGGATAATTTCTTTTGGGCACGGAGAAAGAGAAGGACTAGACAATCACAGATTGCTGGGGAGGTCCTCTTTGACGAAGCACAACCGGAGGATACCCAAGAAGCGGCATCACCGCGCGCAGAGGATTACGAAGATGTAAAGCCTCTTGCTGAGGAGTTGATAGACACATTGGTGGACTTGCTCTTCTTTGCCGACTTCACAATTCCTCGACTTCCAACTGCGAAGAGCAAGGTCTCTTTTTCGATTTGGCAGAGTGGTGTTGGCTGCAACACGGCTATGGGGTCCAACAAAACATTGGAGAGCAACCGATGCGAGATTCTACGGCTTATGCTTACTCTGACTGGAAAGGCCATGTATTTGCCATCTAGTGAGTTCGGATTCTGATTCAACCAACATATTCAAACATTTACTGACTAGTATAGATACATTGCCTGTCGTTGGCGTCAAGGCGATCACTTACATCACAACTTGCCAAGATAAGCAGGCTGTGTTGACCCTCCTTTGCTCTCTTCTGAACACGGTATGTTATGCCATGCTCAATTGGTGCTAGGAGTCATTCTAATTAAAAACAGGCAATGAAGTATAACCCCGCATCGTGGAGGGTTCCATACGACCACGTTGTTTGGAAAGATCCCAGGCAGATATTGGTGATCTATTGCGTGCAGCTTCTCCTTGTCCTGTTGTTGTATCCTATTCCAGAAGACGGCCGTGGAACTCCACCGAAGAATTATTATCGTCATTACTTTGGCAGGCTACATAGACCTCAAGACTTCCAATTCCTGGTGGATGGCATGACGAGAATTCTGAACCAGCCGGTATGTATTCTCTGCTACGCCACGTATCAAGACATTAAACTGATTGACCAAACCAGATGCAAGCTACTGCTTCTTATCTTCCTGGGAGTCAAAGATCGGTGAAATGGGCCACTGAGATGTTGGTCCTTTTCTGGGAGACATTGCAATGCAACAAAAGGTTCCGGTCATTTATCATCGACTCCAATCGCTCCCATGACTTCCTTGTTTTATGTATCTTCTATGCGATGGAATATAGAATGGATACTTCCAAACAAGGAGTGGTTCGGATGTGCGTTTTCATCCTCCAGACAATGAGCGCGGAGCCAACGTTCGGGAAGAGCCTCAACAACAGTTTCGAAGGCCAAGAGACTTTACCGCAATCGATCCGGCTACTCAAGTTCCGGGGATCTTATGCGGACTATTTGATCATGGTTTGTCCTTTGCCCCATCTAAAAGCATAGAACCACACTAACCGCCGCAGTCAATCCACACGTTGATGACAACCAGCAAGGGGAATCTAGACACTGTGTATCCTACACTTTTGATCATCCTCAACAATATCGCTCCCTATATCGAGCGCATTTCTCCGAGCGCCTGCTCAAAGGTCATTCAACTTTTCTCTTCTATGTCTGCGCCCAGCTTCTTGTTGGCGAACGAAACCAACCACACTCTTCTTGCATCGTTGCTTGACTTCATCAACATTGTTCTCGAGCACAAGTTCACCGGTAAATCTTCCACTGAGATCTTCCCTTTCGGCCAACCCGTTTCTGACTTTATCTAGACAACCCATATCTCGTCTACTCGATACTGAAATATAAGCAACGCTTTGAAGCCGTACGGGCTTTCACTCTCGAGAGTGGCCAGCAAGAGATCGAGCGGCAGAATGAGAAGAGAAAAGCTGGCAGTTCTTCAGATGTCGCCGTCAGCCCTACACTTTCACAGTCCGAGGATGATCTACACACTCCTACGGATGCCCGATCCCCGTTAACTAGAATCCCCGAAGAGAACAGCCCATTCGCAATCGGCGATGATGACTCCGATGATGAGCGTGAAGAAGAGGGAGCACAGACTCCATCTCAATCATCATTCTCGGCTCAGACCTCACGGAGACCCTCCACGACATCCACCACGGACGAGAACGGAGCGCAGCAGGTGCGAGCAATGTCCGAAAAGGCACGAGGAAAGAAACCTGCTGGGCATCCTCCTTTCTCCCGTCAGAACAGCATGACCAGTCAGACAAGCATGTCTGCTTTGTTCACCCCCTCTGCTAGTGGCTTCACACCAACCGTGCCATGGGTAAGTTTATACAGACTAAACCACCTTTCCACTAAATGTTCCCCTACTAATAATACTTCCCAGCTCGAGTCCTGGTTGCCCGAGCTTCCTTTGCACACGACCCTCACCATCATCTCAGCCATTGCACCTCATATTCCCGATGCAGCGCTTGTAAGCGCGGTTAGCCCGGAGGCCCGCACACTAATCCACAACCTCCCATCATTTGCTGAAGAACCCGAGGTTACAAGCATAATCTCCGAACCAACCCCCGTTCGCGTGCAATCATTTGAGTGGTCCGCACTTTCCATGGGCTGGTACGAATCGCTGCTGTGGGGATTCATCTTCTCCAGCGAGATGGTGGTCGGTTCCGCTTCTGGTGCAACCCCAGGAACTGTTGGTGTTTGGAACGGTACAGCTATCAAACTCTTTAGAGTCCAAGAAGCTGCCGCTCAAGGTCCGACCTTGCTTGCGCCCAAGGGCGCAGTTGATGCTGTGGGCAGCAACCTCGTCCAACGCATCGGAAACCTCAGCCTTCGGGGTCGCAACTCACAAGACTCCGGGACAGCCCCTGCGCCAAGCGTACGGGAGGTTTAAGGTCATTTTTCCGTGACGTACATAGATTTCATTTCACAGCCTACCCTTTTCGACAATTTCGCTATCTTCCATCCTCGGGCTCCCTGGATGACGGTGCTGGTCTTGCGATTTTTATGTCTTTTTTAGCACATTCTGGCATTCATGCCAAATACCATACATTACTATTCCTAGTTTCTTGTAGTCTCTCCAGTAAACAATACGTACGATCAATTCTTGATTGGGCTCGCATCTTGAGTTCCCCTAAAGTTGTTCTTTTTCTATGGCCAAGAAATCGGCTATATGGTACATAATAATGGGATAAATTATCAACTGGGGTTTCTTATATGTCCCAGGTTATACATAGAAAAGTCGCGTGCACAAAGTATGCTTTTTTTTCCTGCCTAGATGTACATTTCAAAACACCAGCTCAAAACTTATCAAACATTCCTCCTCGGCGTTACGGTCATAGATACAGACAGGCCACTGGGGAAACACGTGAGTCCGAATTCCGATCGCCATTGGCCAATTTGTCTCTTCGATTCAATCAAATCAATTCCTCCTTCTTTTAACTCCAACTCGATACGTCAAGGAGAATCAATTATTTGGGTAATTTCGTCAACTGATACTCTCTACCTTCATGTTATTCCTCGGCGTTGTTGTGGCTCTCCTAGCGGGACCGGATCCCGCCATTGGGGCCATCACCTCTAGCCTACAGAGCATTTTAAAAAACACCCACGGCAGCACAGACTATGGATATCCCACTGATCTGACAAGAGATCTCTTACCTGTAAGTCTATCAGTGATATCATACATCGATAAACTCTCTATGGGGCTCTCCGCCGTCTGGGCCATATTGTTAACCCTGAGAGCCACGAATGTCTAGATTCCTGTTCATTCTCATAAGTAAGACACTTCTCATGGTGCTCACTCCTGACTTGATCATGCACTGACTATACCAAAGCGATTATTGGCGAGACGAGCCTTTCTATACCGGTATGTAGGAGCTCTGGTGCCTAATGCCTACTTACTCCTAACATTACCATGCATAGGTCTCTCACATGGCTGCACGTCTACCGAAGCTGATGTCTGGCTATACAATGGCACCCTCTATGTGAGCTTGCTTAACCCATGGTCTCTGCCCCGTTCCTCTGGGTAGCTTGCTAACCAAACAAGGTTGGCCATGATCAATCTGCCCTGACGGCGTCGCGAACCCTTGAATCCTTGTATATCAATCCAATTCTAGATGTCCTAGAGCGCCAAAATCCCGAGAGTCCATTTGTATCATCGCCTACTAAAAAGTGAGTATCTGGCCAGGGCTCAATATGGCCTCAGTGCTAATGCTTTGTTGGACCAGCGGTGTGTGGGATACTGTTCCCGACCAAACGCTTTACTTCTTCATTGATGTGAAGACATCTGGCCCCGAAACTTTCAAGGCTGTGATTGCCGCTCTAGAGCCTCTGCGAGAGAAGGGCTACCTTACCACCGTCAAGGATGGCAAGACCGTTACCAACGGACCCGTCACTATCATTGGCACAGGAGAGACACCGTTCGACATGGTTGCGCCCATCAAAGACCGAGACTACTTTTTTGATGCGCCTCTCGCGGATCTTAATGATCCCAAGTACGCCGGTGTAACTGGAGTTATCTCGCCTGTTGCTTCAACAGATTTCCAGAAAGCTGTCGGCAAGATAACTGTCGACACGGACCCAATTCTCTCGGACGACCAACTCAAAGCTCTCCGAGACCAAATTGCCACCGCAAATGATCGCGGGATTGGTGCTAGATATTGGAACACGCCGTACTTCCCGATTCGTGCACGAAACCTTGTCTGGAGGACTCTTTTGAGGGAAGGGGTCATTCTGCTCAATGCCGATGATCTAGATGCTGTGGCTTCTTACTTTTAAATGGCACAGGGCCCCCAAAATTACATCGAGGTCATACAGTCACTTATGCGCTCAATTACATTATGCCCCTCACGTGGCTTTTTACTAGGATTTGCGTCAATAACCCTTGTCAGATTCCTTCTGAGATTCTCCTTGATTCAAAGATAGACAGTATCATGCCAATGTGATGTTCATATGTGCCTTAACCCTCCGTGCTAGCCGTTCCCAAGACTCCCAAGATAAAGCCATCCATCAACTCCTGTCAAATGGCTACCATACCATGTCTCATTCACTTCGCAGGCATAAGCGACACTTGTGTGGCGAATCCTTGACATCCATGTGTTTAATCTGACGGCCAATGCAGCGTTCATCCTCTTTCTTCATGTGTCGTGGACATTTGATGAACTCGCCGCCTGTCGAATGACCACAGGCGTAACGGATCTGCAACTGGACACAGACTTCCTGTTTATTGATGTCGTGGACTGAGGTGCATGGTCAGTATCAGTGACTTGTCTGAGCACAGCGAGGTAACACCTGGGCACAAATGTAGGCTTACCTACGAGGTCTCCGGGGGGTCTGTGGGACATCTTGATAGGTACTTTCGACGTGACCAAGTTGCGGCTATTACACTTGAAGCCGACCTTTTCATGTTTGATGAACTATTAATTAACAACATGTTGATCTGATTTGTCTTGCTTACCTTCAGAGGTATTTTTGGTTCTGCTTGTGTTCACGAGCAGCAGTTTGGTTTGAGAGATTGACCAAGTGTGAGAAAAGACTGGGCAAGGTGAAAGAGCTGGTTATAGAATAAAGACCAAACACTATCAAACATCACATATTAGCTCATCTTTGTATAGAACAAACATCCATGCTCGTAGGCACAAAGCTTGTGGTCTCTATGCAATAAGCCTTCCTCATCTTCTTTCACACAGGCTGTCTACATAAGTACCAGGTCTCAATCCCATTACTAAAACATTCACTGTCTCACTACCATCTATAGAATTCAACGACTTGATTAAACACCTCTGGATGTCTACATATCGACCTTCCTAAAGCGGTAGACAATATATGTTCCTGGCACGTGATCTCCAAGGGCGCGAAATCAAGCTCCCCGATCTCCAGCTCCTCTCTTCACCTTTTCCACGACTCTCATTGGACGAACGAGAATGGTGGCAGATCTGGGAGATCTCTTGGCCAAGGTGCTCCCCACCGGGGTTGAGCTCACCGTTCGCCATGTCTCTTCAACACCCACTCCATGCGAAGCTCTGTTTGCAGCTGCGCCGGGCCAGCTCTCCGAACCGACACTCTGCGAAAATCATTTCCTCTCGGTGTCAATTGACTCTAATGATGATGGTGAGACAATTATCTTCGGGATGGAGGTGATGGTCTACAACACGGCCCACTTGACCACTATCTTCATCTCTAAAGCCGACTCAACTGGTTTCCTGCATCTCCTAAAATTGCCAAGCAAGGTTTCTGTCCTGAGACTGGTCTCCAATACCTTTCTCTCGTTTCTGGCTCAAACCCGTCAACGGCCTGGCGTACGTCTGGTCGTGTCGTTGTTCGCCCGCGCCCAGAATCAGTACCTGTTCCCGGGCAGCATTGAGAACGCCGAAAAGCACGTTCTGGACGACCGAGGCCTAATTAAGTGGTGGTGTCGTGTGCTAGATCCGATTTTACGCGAGCACGAGCCAGAATCGGCTCTTCAAGAGACGAAAACGCTGGATCAAACAGTCGAAGCTGCCAAGGCCTCTGCCACTGCATACTTGATCGTTCCAAGCTGTGACCGCTTTGAAACACGAAATTTCTTCCCACCTACGGCCAAAACCGATCCGCAAGATCGCCCACGCTGGCTCAATAGCTACCCACTCAAGCAATTGTACCACGACCCCTCGGCTCCTCCTCGCTGCTTGGTACCTCGTTTCCCCGATGATCCCAAGACTCGTTTCCTCATCGACCTGGACGGCGAACTGCCCGATGAGAATGAAGGCCAGCCTGTCGGCCCTAATGCCGGACGTTGGCGCAGTGTACGGTCCTTGGACCAATTCTGGGAGATGATGTCCTTCCGACAAGAATGCTCTGCTGGTCGATTAGTCGGCTTTCTGTGGTTGGTCATCAACCCTCCTGGTCTGATGAACTCGACATCAATGGAAAGCCAAACACGTGGTATCTCTGACAGCGGCCTGGTCTCCAATGAAACAGAGATTTCTGGGGCCATTCCAAACGAGGAGAAAGTGGAGAATGGCTCTAGCCAGTCCGAAGAAAATGCCACCTTGACGAAGGCAACAACAAATTTCACCACCGCCGATACCTCCCCCAAGCTTCCCCGGGATGATGCATCTACGTCTGTCAACCCCTTCGACTGGCCAGAGGCCGGACGCGGACAAGTCGTTCTCAGCGAAGCAGACTACAAAAAGATGATGGATTCGGTTCTAGACCATTTCTATGACGAAAAAGAAGTCGTCACCAGTACCAGACTCTACGTTGACCAAGTTTCTTCCCTCGCGGACGAGCTTACATGGGGCAAAAGGGTTGTGAGCAGCAATACCACGAGTAGCACTGCTTCCCAGCCTGCCAATGCCGATCCCAACAATGTCCTAGATCTCGGGCTAATCCGCAAGCGAAAGAAGTCGCTGGGTGAGGGCAACACGCCCGTTGTGAATGAAGCACAACCGAGTGAATCGGGAGTCACGCAACCAGCTCCGTCAGTGCCAGCTGGTGTTAATGTGCTCAATGCGAGCTTGGTCCGGAAGAAGAAGAAAACATGATTAATGGGAATTTGCATTTACTTTCGGTATCACGGGATAGGTCTAGGAGTTTGGGGAAATATTGATTTTTTTCCTCCATATTGACATTCGAGAATAAATGAATAAGCTATAATTACCGCAATTTGACAATTGAACTGCCTACAACATAAGTACTTACACTTACCTTTACATCCGGAGCTTCCGAACAGGCAGCTAGATAGGTATGTCCAATATTTATAGTGTGGGAAAGAGATGCCCTCTGGTTGGTCCACGAGTCAAATACGCGTATTTGTACAGTAGCATTGTGAGGGCGGAGACAGCCAACTGCCGGAATGAAACCCACCTCCAATTGCTTCTTTTTCTTCTTCTCCAGAATGTCCTTCTTGTTTGCTTCTATGTTGCTTTTCCTTCGTGTCCCATGCTGAAGCCTACCTTTTCGTTCCTCCTTCGCAGATCTGACGATGGAGCGCTGTACGCGTCCGTCGCAATCAGTTGGATTGCCTTGATCTGGTATGCATTCATACTGGGAGTTTGCGGTCTAGGATATTTTCAGATGTATGATTCAGTTTGCTTTTTAAAAAATAACGTATCACTAATGCAATTACTTTTTACCCAGATGGAAATACTTCCTCAGCCAGCCGTATCGGTCACGACTATCGAACGCCTCCACCTCCGATGTACCGCACGTCACCGCCATCCGGCCTGTCAAGGGCCTCGAGCCGCACCTCTATGACTGCCTCGCTGCCACCTTTCGACAGGACTACCCGACTGACAAGCTCAGCATTCGTCTCTGCGTAGCGACACGTGACGACCCCGCCTACCCTACCCTCTGTAAACTAATCACCGACTTCCCGCATGTCGACGCGCGGATTTTCGTCGAAGACGAAGATCCACTCTTGCAACAGGATGGCGTCAATAAATACACGCTTGGACCGAATCCCAAAATCCGGAATATGAGTCGCGCATACCGTGAAGCGAAAGGAGATATCGTCTGGATCATTGACTGCAATGTCTGGGTCGGGAAGGGAGTCTGTGCCCGGATGGTGGACAGGCTGTGCGGGTCTGGACCGTCATCGACCAAGAAATACAAGTTTGTGCACCACCTACCCGTGGCTGTTGATGTGACGGGAGAGAGCAACCTGCGTGAAGAGCGACAGGCGCTCGTAGACGCGAACCCAGAATCCACGGATGCCGATGCAGCGGCCGCAGCGATGCCGTCCGTCCGTCCGGAGGATGGGCCTGCAGCCATGATCGCAACTGGAGGTGGTCGCTTGGAAGAGCTGTTCCTGTCCTCTGCGCATGCGAAAATGTACACCGCGATCAACACGGTTCTCGTTGCGCCGTGCATCGTGGGAAAATCCAATATGTTCCGCCGCTCTCATCTCGACTATCTCACCGGTCCGTCCGCCTCGGATCCCCAGGCTCGCCATCCCGGTATCGATTTCTTCTCCGACAATATTTGTGAGGATCATCTGATCGGTGATCTGCTGTGGAAGAAGCAGGTGCGGGAAGAGAAAGAGCTCCGCGAGCGTTGGGGCAAGCATGCCATGGTCTTTGGTGACATGGCTATTCAGCCTGTTGCCAACATGAGCGTGCCAGCATACATTGCTCGTCGTGTGCGGTGGCTGCGAGTGCGTAAATTTACTGTTCTCCTCGCTACGCTTGTCGAACCAGGCACCGAATCATTCCTGTGCACAATATATGGTGCATGGGGTGTCACTTCTGCCTTGGCGCCATATCTGGAGCGGAATGGCGTGCAATTTGCTGCCCATCTCGGAACGTGGGATGCGTTTTTCGTTTTGTTCGCCTTTGGCATCCTCTTCTGGATCCTGATCGACTGGACACTGTACGTCAAACTACATTCCGCAAAATGCATCGAGTTGGATGAGGATACCCCGGCTTTTGCTCGGCCTCAACGCTTCCGATCATCCCAAACTACTCGACGCCCGTTCAGGCAATGGTTTGGCGCTTGGCTCGGCCGCGAACTGCTAGCCCTGCCTATCTGGATCATGGCCGTGTATGGCGGTGTGACAGTCGTCTGGCGAGACCGGCGCTTTAAGGTCGGCTTCGATGCGAAAGTCCGGGAGATCGATCCCCCTACTCCGCTACCAGCAGAGGTTTCGTCAGCAGCGGGCAAGGTCCGCAGTGATTGAATTGATGTGTAGATGAGACCAGATGAACGTTATGTATACTAGAACATCATTCCAAAAGCCCTGTGGCATCTTTCAATGTACTGTTATGATGAAAAAAAAGAAACGAAATGCATTAATATAAACACTAACAAACAACATATGCAAAGAATATAAAGTACCCATATCTCCAATTCTATACGTAAAATCTTAAACTTTTCTTCAATCATTTCCGATCTGCCCAAGAAAGCAATGTCATCCAAACTCCTTAATATAAATCAAGCAGATCCACTAGCCTCGCCCTCAGTAGCCCCCTTCTCCAAACTAGCGCCAACATCCGAAGCCAGGAGCCACTCAACAACCTGTCTGCCTGCAGACATCTCACCAGCACCCTCGGACTTCTCCTCGCCCTCATTCTCACCAATGGTCATCTCAATCTCCTGAGTCTGAGCATCATCACCCTCAGCACCCTCAACATCCTCGTCACCCTCAACAGCAGCCCACGCCGTCCGCTCAGCGAGGAACACAGCGTCGTGGCCAGCATCGTTCTTAACATCAAGATCAGCGCCAGCTTCGACAAGAGCCTTAACACATTCCAGGTGCGCGTTCAGCGCAGCCCAGTGCAGAGGCGTGTTGCCGGAGTTGTTGCGGTGGTTCACGAACGCGGCGCGCTGGGCTGCGTCTGCGGATGAGAGCTTTTGGAGGAGAGTTTTGAGGATTTCTGAGTTATGTTAGTAACAGACATAAGAAAGAGATGGTGTTAAAAAGAAATAGAATATTTGACATGACATGTAAAAGAAATAATCATTTCAAGTACAATTCGTTCAATTGACTTACCAGCGTTTCCATTCGCAGCGGGGAAGTGCAGAACACAGGATCCAGAACCACCCTCGCTCTCATCTGCCATATCGATGGCAGATGCCACAATCTGGGACTCGTTGCAGCTGTGTTGAGTAGCGAGGTTGGCGATATCCTCATTTAGGGCCTCGAGGTCGCCTGCTCGGGCGTCATAGATCAAATCATCGACTGCCTCGGCAGAAAGTGCAATTGGCACTGAAGGCTTTGCCTGTGATGTCGTGGAAGCGGACATGATGTGTGATGAACCAGGTATTGGTATTATTTTTGTTCTTTTTTCTTGGTGGGGTTGTTTTTGATATCCCACTTTATTTGATGTAGCTGGAGTGGGGTGTCAGTAATAAGTCGGTGTTCACGATTGGAAGATGGCAAGATAAGTGATGAGGAGAGCGAAGGATATGATGTGTGTAAAATCACAAACGGCTTTGGGGAAATTCGGATTTTTGCATAGTACAACAGCAATCCCCCCGCGATATATCCAGGCGTGCAATTCAAGTCCACGATAAGGATTTCAATATTAAGGACAAGTTCCAGCCACAGAATGGGAATCGGTGTTTGAGGTGTTTTTCCACAAATTTCGAGTCGACTAACAGGGAGTATATTCAATCTCACCTTTGCTTTTTTCAGTTCTTTGCTTTCTAGCGTGGAGTATCCCGGCAACAAATGAAGCGATCGCCGCAAAAAATAATTTGATATCGCGGGTCATGTGACTGATAGTGGGCTATCAGTTCAACGGTACAATAGAAATTGTCGAAGAGTGGATGTCAATCACTACGTGCGTATGATATATATTTAGAATTATTGGGAGAGTATCATGTCGAGAGACAACGTTTGTGTTGATACATGGTACATGGTACATTGTACAAATAACTCTACTCAATCGGGGATAGAAACAACAGGAAGTCTGTCTGCCTCTATCCACATGCAAGGCAGAACGCCGAGAGAAAAACAAATCAAAAAAGCTCAAACGCCGAGTCCCACGTCCGGTGGGATGGTATCAAAAAGCTCCGAAATGGCAATGCGACCGGTGGCAACGAGAGAATACACCAAACAACCCTCCCTCCCTCCCAGAACTCAAACAAAAGCTAGGCACACGGCCCTAATCCCTGAGCCAAGCCCGTCTCTTCTCCTCCTTCTTTTCACGACGCTTCTCCTTGAACTGCTTCAACTCTTGCTTCGTCAATTTCTTAGCACTGCGCTCAGCGCGCAAGCTGCGGCCGTCATGGCTATTTGCCGCGGCATCAACGTCGAAGAAAGCGTTCATCTGCCGCCGAGACTTGTTCTCATCATTGTGGTTTTCTGGATTGATTGACTCCGCTTGCCATCGTCCAGTGAAGCGATTAAATGTGCCGGTAGCTGCATATGCTGCGGAGGGGTCGAAGCCGACTGCGGTCGTGGGCTGTGCTGGCTCTTCGTGGTATTGCGCATAAGATGCGGTGGGGTCGTAGTTGCCGTGGATCGCGGGATTATAGCCACCGAGGACTGGTTCCTTTTTCGGAGCTGCGCTCTGATGGCTGTCTTCTGTGCCGGGCGCTGCTGGGATTGCTGGGACCTCTGGCACGCGGGGGTTTTCCCATTGTGAAACTCCAGTGAAGCGGTTGTAAAAGTAATATGCCGCTGCGGTGGCATCCCATGCAGGTTCCCATCCGTCGTCCTCGGGCTTTGCGGGCGGAGCCTCGGTGGGAAGTGGTGGTGGCGCTTCATCGGGGAGTGGTGGTGCAGATGTCAATTCATCGTGCTCAGGTTCATCGGGTTGCGACTTGGATGCGTGGGTTTCTGGTTCTTCGGTTTGTTGGGTTTCTTCATTCTTTTCCGCCTTGTCTTTCTGGCTGTCGGTGTCATGCTTGGCTTCCGTCTCAAGGCCCGACGGAGCAGGGCTGGGTGAGCTACTAGTGCGCTCTTGTAGTGCGGATGTCGATGCTTCTGGTGAGGCAGACATGCTGGGCAATGTAAGGAATGATGCTTGCAGGCAGATTACCAATTGACAGAAGAGAAAGGAATAGGATGCGATCTACCCAGTCGAAACAGAGGTCCGTGCGGGGCATTTTAACGCCACCGCCTACCCAAATGGCTCAGTCTGTACGCTAACCCTAAGTTGGATTAGCGCGGGTATACACATGCATGTTCACTGTGCACCTCGGCTTCGTTTTCACCAACACCCAACACCCAAGGATTGACCAATGTTGTATCAATATCTCTGGGGCCATCATAGTATTTAAATTTGATGAAACATATCTTGCTTCTACTTCAGATCAAACTTAGATTAATACCTTGCTGAACTCTCCTACAGTTCACTTTCTGTGTGTTCTTCAACTCCCAGGCAATAGCACTATGGCTTCCAGATATGGCATGGCACCATGCGAGTATTTGCCATCAAGATTTCCACAGTCTAGCTCAACACACTTCTAGCCAAGTGTCTTCCCCGAATGGGAGAATTCATCCTGATTGTCCATATTGTTAGCCTGTTTGCCATCATCATCCCGTTGCGCAATCTACACAGGTTGAGCACCGTGATCGTAACTAATTTTTGAAATCTGATGTGGTTTAATTAACAAGAGAAATCAGAACGGTGGTCACCTGTTAGGCAACTGTTTGGTGGAATGCGCGAGCAAGAATGAATGTAGTTGAGTCTTGGGGTTCTAGAATTCTTCCACTTGTTTTGATGCCTCGTGAATTGCAGACACAAGCCAAACGATAGGACCCAGACCTTCATACTGTTAAATTAACGATCGGGAATCTGGGAATACAGTGAGTGATAGGAACTCTGAAGGCAAGTTGGAAATGTTCAGCCAAAACCCTAATTTCCGATCTACAAACCTTCAATACGGATACTAGTTATACGTAAAAAGGTCTCTTGCACAAACTATGCTTTTTTTACTGCCTTTACAAACATTTCAAAAGACATTTCAAAGGACTAATTAGAGGGACCAACTAAAAATACAACTAAAAATACATCATAAGACCGCATAAGCAGCCGACTATTCTTGTTATACATAGTTATAGACTTAGTATAACTAGATATTACTACTATATAAACTCTTTCATCTTGCCATCTATGTTGTAGGTAGCTCATTTCAAGACTTTGGAAAGTCTCTCAACAATATTTTCAACCTGCTTAGATGTAGCGTAGCTCCTTGCTTGATTTTTCAACCCTTTTTTTAAACTTTCCGGTGATTTTGAGCGAGCCCTATAGCTCGGGTACAGTTACCGACTGTGCTAATTGGTCTTTCGGAGTTTCTAGCACTGGAATGTTCCCCCTGCATTGGTTCCTTGAACTACAGCGATGTGAAATCCTGATTCCAGTAAAACCTGCTGCTTCACGGAGAGTTTGAGGTCTCACTATTGGACTGATCCTGAATTCCTGTATCAGAGTGGCTCACATTCCTCTTTATTTGTTAACTTGTTGATACTCAAGATTGCCTAGGGGGTTGTTTTTCCGTATATCTTGTTTGAGGTTAAAAAGGACCATGTCCTGGCATCTCTTTGATGCTCGCCATCCAACAACCAGTCGACAAACTTCGCCAACATCGTCTCTCATTTTTTTGTTTTTCTGACCCACGCTCAACTTCAGCGTCATTCGTTCATTTTAGTATCATATTTAATTACTGGCTTTAATTAATACAGTTCTGCCCATTATGAAGGGAATTACTCTTCTTTCGCTTTTTGGTGCTGCACTCGCTCATCCGGCGGGCTTGGTGAGTACTTCCATCTCTACAACTTAGGGCACACATCTGACTTGGGGATATCTTAGTGGTGGGGCACTGATGTCTGCTACACCAGTCCAGACAATACCGAGAATCAGTGCTCGGATGCTCAGCAGAAAGGCTTCGACTTGTCTGAGCTGGGGAACGGGGACAATTGGAGCCTGGAAGGCTTCCACTTCCACGGCCTCGAGCCTAAGAATGGCTGTCAAGGATCTAGTTACGGAGTAGGTGACTGTTACACATATCGAATGCTCTCGGTTCTAACCTTTTGAAGGGCACTTGTCTTGGAGGAAAGCTTTCTAGTGATGATGACTGGACAATCAAAATTTCCGCCACTGACGCTCCATTCTCAATCCGCAACTTCCATCTTTCAACTTCTCGGAGCACCGATGTCTTCATCATCTACGAGATGCCTGATGGCTCTTCCTGTCATCATGTTGCTTCCAGCTCGTACCGGGGAACTGACGTTGGCAACGACCAGTGTGGTGGTGCTGTCTCAGTCGAGTTCACGCTTCCCGAAGAGAGCAAGTTCGGCGATTGTGATCTAGAGATCCATTCGATTGACTTTGACTGCTCTTCTGGAACCAAGCCGCCAGCTCCCCCCGTCCTAGACCCCTCGTACTCTGACCCTGAGCCTACCCCGAGCTCAACTGTTTCCCTGCCTCCGTTCTATTTGCCTTCTACTACGTTGGAGGTAACCCCGATTAGCTACCCTTCCCAGAAGCTGACGACTTCCACAATCTGGACCACCGAGGAGTTCACTGTCACTAAATGCCCACCAACCGTCACTAACTGCCCTGGCCATTCAACTGTTTTGATTACTTCTACATATCCCGTGTCAACCACAGTCTGCCCGTCTACCCCTGTGGACCCTGAAACTAGCACGACATCGCCCTGGGTTGTGCACTCGGATCCCCCAAGCTGGACAACTTCCGTACCCCACTTCCGTTCGGATCCTCCGAGCTCGACTACTTCCGTACCTCACTTCCACTGGACCTCGTCTGCTACCCAGGAGGTTCCTTCAATTAGCCACTCTTCCCAGAAGTTGACGACTTCCACAATCTGGACTACCGAGGAGATCACCGTCACCAAATGTGCACCAACCGTCACTAACTGCCCTGCTCATTCGACTGTTTTGGTTACCTCTACATACCCGTGGTCAACCACAGTCTGCCCTTCCAAGCCCGCGGAAACGGATCCTAGCACAACATCTCCTCATGTTCACACGCATCCCACGCTCACGAGCTCCATCAGCACCACGACTACTACCGACCCTAGCCCGCCCGCCGTTACCGCCCCTTGCCCGAATGTGGTACCCAAGTGTCTCAACACATGGCTCTCCATTCCTAAGTGCGACTCCAACAGCGACGCTGCATGCTTCTGCCCATCTACCGAATTCACAGACAAAGTTAGCGGGTGCATTCGGGCCTGGAGCAGCTCCAAGAAGGAGGAAGATTCCGCCCTTGCTTTCTTCGCTGGCATTTGCGCCCCCTTCGTTCCGGAGAACCCTGCTATTGTAGACATCGCTACAACCTGCACTTCCTCGGACCCTGTTACTTCGACCACTCATGTCCCCCATATCACTAGCAACACACGTGTCTTCGTTTCGACAGTTAGTGTAGCCACATCTGTCCCCACGGCTCCTTGTACCACTATCAGCTGGGCCTCGCACACGGCAACTGTTCCCCTGGTTGAGTTCAGCACAGTCACTTGCTCCACTACCACCTCCGTGAATCTGGTGGTTGTTACTCCAACCAGCCCTCCTTCTAAGACCAGCCACCATTCGCACGTGTCTTCCTCGACACTGACCACCAGCTGCAAAACTCACACCACCTCTGTTCCTACTCCAACTGTCCCTAAGCCCACAGTATCCAAGCCAACTGAAACTGTTGTTCATGCCAATGTTGGGTCGAAGCTCCCCTTGTGCAGCTTCTGGGCTTTTGGAATTGCCCTTTTGGCGCTTCTCTTTTAATAATCTCCCTGTTCAATTTCTGAGAAAATAAACTTTGCTTCATTATGGTCGATAGTTATTTGTTCCACTGCATGTATTGAATGCAAGGCAGTGTGAACTAAAGCTCGATCTGATTAAATTTACTTTTTGGGGATAATTAATTATATACGATTTGTTTATTCTTGAACATGATTGATTTGGACGTAACGTCAGAAGTGAATCGGTACTTCTGTAATCTCAGTGATCTAATCACAGTCGGCCTTGATCTTTTACCATCGCTCAAAGTCTACAGAGGAACTTCCGCACTGGTATAGTGCACATTCTGATATTTAAGAAACTTGTTAACATGGTCGAAAAAGTCGAGCTCTAAGGAATATTATAGAAGCTTGTCGGGTTAATCCCACGCCAAAATATTGCTAAGACCGGGTGCATTGCCAAGTTCCCACTGAGCCAGGGCAAGAGTCCACGGCCGAAGCAGCAGGCTTACGCTGCACCGAGCCGATTGCAATTGTAACGGTAGGTGTATTGTATGAGCCGTCTCCGTCATCACTATGCCAATTATAATCGTCATCTCCAGCAATACCTATCCAAAATTTCAAAGTAGGCCGGTCTCCCCGGGGACGGTTCGGTTGAGCAAGAACATCAAGTACTTTCAATGATGAGTTGGGCTAATCAACAGCTTTTGCAAGCTCTTACATTGCGGTATGGACTGACTTGGTCACAGTGCGTTTTAGGTATCTAATATTTAGGCTGCAGTTGCGGAGCTTGAAGCCGTGAGGAAATTTGTTCCGGGTTTTATTTTGATCGAACAGGAAACGCCGAATGTAAATCCATATGCATAAGAAAAATTTGCAGGTATGAATTAGCACTAGTCGCCACCTGGGCAGCAATATTCAAATCAGTTGGTTAATGCAGGGGTTTGAATGGAGTGACGATCGATATCAATATCTCGGGTCTGTGGCTGTGCAGGAATAATCTTGCATACATTAGACAGAAAGGAAGTAACATTAAAGATCTATAAGTCCCGAAGTCCACGGAGTGAATTAGGCAAGAAGCATTCATTGGATAAGGATAGTAAGAATAACTTGTCTACAACATGCATCCTATCCAGGACACAATCCACTCTCAGCTAGCCTTCATGAGAACAAACTCTCGGAAATTATCAAAGGCCCGAGAAATAATTGAATATGAATCTGCTTATACCAGCACACATATAGTGGGTCCTCCCAAATATTGGGCCAACGAAAATATATGGGTACAATATTGGCTAATATTTGGGACGATCCACTTTGTATGTGATCGTGCATACCTATACGGAGTATAACTCCGTATATTCACCTGTGTCAGGCGAATGTGGCTTTTGATTTAAGATCTGTTCCGCATACGGAGTACTCACAAAGTACATGCTCCTCTTTCAGATCTTCGTCCGGTTCAAATCTCATAGTGGATCAAAGTGGAGATGTTGTTCTAGCCACAAGCGTCACCGAAGGTTCCTTTGTCGTAGAAGATCAAAAATGCTATCAAGCAGCATGTTATCGTCGACGAGTGATCATGTATGTTATCGAACCTGGCCTGTTAGAGGACCAATAGAAAGATGAAGGATTGGTCCTACAAAAATCTATGTGAAAAGAAATACAAATCGAATAGGGCACATAGTGACCATGTGATGGCTGTGAATCACATGTTTATATTCAGGTGTGGCTGAGACACGTCAGACACATCTATCCACCAACTTCCTTGGCAAACCATCAGCGAGATAAGAAACTACCAAGACATTTTGTGGGTCAATCTCGTCAGGACTGCTAGAACGAACATCATAACCGTCTTATTTAGTTCCATATGCATAGCAGTCAACAGATCCACTGATTGTCAGTTCTGCACGAGGACTGTACCTTTGATCGACCCTATCGGTCAATAAAGAATGGAGACCCAGCTAGCCATGAATTTCCGAAACCTCACCACGGAGCTGAATTTCATAATCTTCTCCATACTATCGTGTTGACCCGAATACGGATTACTTCGGCCAGATCTAAAGAAGGATCTTTGATCAAATGAATATGATAGGGAAGGGGGAGACGACGAAAGCAACATCCAATGACAAGTAGATCTATTGCTGGCTCCTATCTCCGCTAAGGCTTTTTATACCGATGGATCAATTCTTCTAACTAGAAACAGCAAGGATTGTCTTTTGTATCGATTCGATCCACAACATACTAGTACGGAGTACTCCGTATATGTGCCACAGTTCAGCCCCGATCAGCTTTATGAGGGAAAAAGGTGGACGTGGCTGGCTAGCCTTACTTGAAAAGCATACAGTAGTTTCTCTCTGGTGGTATATTTACCCCCAAATGTTCGGTTCTCGATCGTAAATCTATCCATACTCTTCGTACAGAATATTTGCCCACCATGGAGAACGGATTACAGCAGCAGCTACAACAGCTACAAAATCTACAACAATTGAATCCCGCCATGGAGGAACTAGCACGTTCAGAGCTCTTCAAACCAGCTCCGCGCTCTTTCAGCCTGGAGGAATCTACCAAACTGAGTTACCAGAGGGCAAAGGCTTTTGCTAATGCATATGGTATTTCCTACCTATATGCTCTGCCGCCTGATGCAACTACTGACTATCATAGGTCTGACGCTTAAGGATGTCTTATACATCACCCCTAAATTCTGGAAGCTGCACCGAGAGCCTCTATTGACACTTGATGGTGGTGCCTTCACCCTTCTTAGTATTCAGTGCAATCTCTTTGTGGGCACACTTGCTCCGTTTGCCCTGAAGCGTCCAGAGCTCCAGCCGATTCTCCAATCTGCTTTGGATTTCGATATCTCGTGAGTCACTCTCTAAACAAAAGTCTTCCAACATAGACTATATCAGGAATCATAGCTAACAGGTAGTCGATACCTAGGGCACAATTCATGTTGACGGAAGTGAATCATGGATTAGATGCACGTAATATACAGACAACTGCAACGATTCTACCTGATGGTGATATCGACCTTCACACTCCTTCTCCAAACGATGCAAAGTAAGTTGAGGGATATCGGAGTTCAATTATCTTGAAATTGGCTAACAGATAGTCTCAGGGTTATGCCACCAACTACCCCAAGGGGTGGTATTCCGGTGGTTGCAATTGTAATGGCTCGTCTTGTGAGTGAAGATAAAGACTGTGGAATTCGACCATTCCTAGTCCAGCTTGGAAACGGAAAGGAGATGTGTAAGGGTGTTATATCAAAGTCAGTCTCCAAGTACCCTTCAGACCTAGACCATGAGAGCTAACTCATAAAAAGGGCCTTGCCCCAACGAACTGGCGCCCATCCAGTCGACCATGCTCTCACATACTTCGACCACGTCCGTCTACCAAGATCCGCCTTGCTTGGTAGCTCGGAAGAAACAGAGAACAAGCGCGAGGAGTTCTTATCCTCGATCCATCGGGTTGCAGTGGGTACTCTCTTCCTCTCAGGGTGTGTCATCCCATCACTCAAGCTTGCCGCCTTTAATGCGGCATGTTTCAGCCAGAACAGGCTTGTCAGTGGCCAGGATGGAAGTCCAATGGCAGTGATTGATTTCCGGACTCAACATATGCCCATCCTCCATACTATCGCCCAGTATAGTGTGCTAGAAGCATTCTTCGTTTCTGCAGCGATGGCGTTCCGAGAACAGAGCGTGGACCCCCGGGTGCGTCATGGTATAGCCACAGCCTTCAAGGCGATATCACTTGGTCATTTCAACAAAAGCATCATCGCTATGAATGAGCGGTGTGGGTGGCATGGACATTATGAGCATAATCAGCTTCTTCAGATCGAGGTAAGATTTCAGTATTACTTACTCGTCGTGCACTTGACTAATTCACCATTCTAGCTGGAAATGCGCGGCGCATCGACTGCAGAGGGGGATATCCGCGTCCTTGCTATCCGTACGTGCCTAATCTTTGAAAATGCTCTAGAGAAGACTAACCGTAAATACAGGACTCGCGTCGGAACTATTGATCGGTCGATACCAAATGCCACCACCAAACGATCCTAGCAGTCCCATTGCTCGACATGAAGCCTCCCTGTTCTCCGAAGCGAGGGACCTTCTTCAACAAGGTTCGAAGGGAGCTCACCGAAGCGAGCAATTTAATCGAAATATCCTTCCACTCGCTCTTCCATTAGTTGAAGCAATTGGCCATAGAATGGCATATGAAGCTGCTATAGATGCTAATATTGACTCAAGCTTGCTTAACCTCTACGAGAGTGGGGTTATGAAACAAGACTCTGCGTGGTACGTTGAACAAGGGGGACTCAGCAGAGGAGTTCAACGCGAAATGGAAGCTCAGGCGGTGGATGTCTTACTTCCCCAGATGAAGGATCTCTTGTTGGCTTCTGGTGTTCAGCCATATAGCAATGCGCCCATGACTTCGAAGACATTATGGAATGATTTCGTTTCGGGGTTGGAGGTCTTCTCGGGAGATGCGCCTTCAGATCTGTTCCCTTGATTTCGGAGGGTGGATTGTTTATAGTAGTTTGATCATCGACATAGCACATATTTTCGTTAGATAGATAGATGTTTTATGAAACTATATCATACGGCGGGCACGCTAGCTCTAGTGTCTAATACTCCGTACATCCCTAGAATAACGGAAACCCACAGCCGCGTTCAAAGGCGTGTTTTTGTGATACCCTGTAGATATAGAGGCTGGAATTTCTCAATTTTGTGAAGTTGGACAATAGAAATATATGCAAGATAATGCTCCTATTTGCACGGAAATTATTAAGAAATGGTTGACTGGGAACAGTTTTCCGAACAGTATTTGCAGGTTGGCATAGCCGACGTATTCGCTGGATTTGAATATTTCTTGTCGAAACATGAATGAATGATCAATTGGACAAATCCCGAGTTTTGAAAACTTTAGTTGTGTCAATATATCCCAAATTTGATTGAATAGGCGTGGGAGGTGTTGGGATGAATACTTTGACTGGTTGGTTGGCACCATGGACCACCGGGCGTAAGTGTAGTATACTACGTACTCGAGAGCTGTAATTAATATTGTTGGACTCATTTAAAAATTGCGCATTTAAAAGGACTATTATTGTTGTTATGTTATTATTGAATTAAATGCATGTGTTGTAGATATATATGTTGGGTGCTGTTCACTAAGACTCTAGTACTCTACCATCCACATTGGTTCCAGATATATATATATAGCCTGTACATCTAAATAAATATAACTCTCACCCTCACTGTTTTAGTGGGACGTATAATTGAAAACGGTTTGAATCAAGCGTTTTGTAGGAAGATAGAGATAATTATTTAATAGCTAAACATGAGATTTCGGTATATCTATTGCGTCAAAACTACTCGAACAGCCCGTTTACCATCAATTCGCGTTGTGGTATACAGCTCACGACTTTTTGGAATCATCCTCAAGTACCTAACAACTGCTGGGCTATTGACTAACAGCTACTCTACTAAAATGACGTACCATCTAATTCAGTTTAGGCGACGCAAAGGATGTTAGGCGTCATTTCCTACTACATTCTCCATATCGCCCTCATTCAAGTGTGACTATGAATATAGTTCATCGATGAAATGACTATCAATAAGATTGTGATATACCTTGAATAAATCTAGCTAGATCCCGGCCATTCTCAAGATCATCGAAAACTTGATTCGAAAATGCGATATGAGAGCACATTGAGAACTAGGGTGCACTAGTAATGCGGACTATGTATAGACCAAGGGGAATGAGTGAAGGGGATGATATGTAGGGCATCAAACCATGCAAACAGGACCGATTCAGGTCTTCTGAGAAGCCGCTAGGGGGAAGCTTGGCTGCAATCGCTATTTTTCTCGGAAAGCGAGACCACCAATCGGAGAGTTCACGGGAATGGCTTGTGATTAGCATTACGGTGCTTAATTCCTCGCAGCTTAAGAGAAATTAAACAATGAAGGGAGTGTTTTAAATCTCCCTACGTAGTGTTAGTGCCCGAGGTGCAGTGGGCGCCCTTGCAGGTGACCCTCATACGGAGAACTCGACCATTCAGAGGAATCCTAGTCACCTCCCAGCAGAGTCAGGTGCCTGACATGATTAGTGTATGTGTGACATGCCTTAGCTCCCGAAGTGCAGAGCAAAAGTCAAATTAAAGGGAGAAAAGCCCCTGTGCTGGGAAATTGAAGTCTCCAGGTACACCCTTAGAAGGCCCACTTGAGGAGCTTAAGCTTATTTCGATTGAGTTTATGGGCTGTGAATGTTCGCTCTGTAGTAATAGAAAGAGGTATTAGCGTAGTAGCATAGTATATCTGAATTAGATGGATTGTACCTGTTTTCATCCAACGTTACAGACAAATTGTGGGCACGAGTCTCGACCAGACGAGAGCGAGGTCAAGGGAATGCCAGGGCAGTCCCTAGTCGCGTGAAAATGAGTACCTCGCAGTAGATCCATACCAGGGAGCCTCCACAGGAGCACCCTGGTTGGTCTGCAGACCTTACAGAGTGGAGTGATCATCCTCTCCCTTCCCTTCCCAGTTACATTCCGGGGACATGCTGGAGAGATGGTCTAGGAAGCAAAACAATTTGGCCCTGGAATATGGAGTCAGAGCAACTCACAGACCGCCAGTAAAAATCTATAAAGATGAGGTGATTCATCGCCGTTTCCTTTCTTCTTCATCCACATCAAACACTCTCTTTCAATCTTTCCTTCTCTATTCTTCAATCTTCTAAACTCTCCGAGTCCTCTCGTTCAAATCCAAACCATCACAATGCAGTTCTCTCTCTCCGCTATTGTCCTCGGCCTCGCTGCCACCGTCTACGCTCTTCCCCCTTCAGCCCCCGTCGCTGGTGGAGCTGGTGCCGGTAACGGTGTCGGTAACAAGGGCAACACCGACGTTCGCTTCTCTGTCCCCGACAACCTGACCGTCAAGCAGGCTCAGGCCAAGTGCGGTGACCAGGCTCAGCTCTCTTGCTGCAACAAGGCCGTCTACGCCGGTGACACCACCGACATCAACTCCGGCATCCTCGGCGGTACCCTCAGCAACCTGATCGGTTCCGGCTCCGGTGCTTCTGGCCTCGGTCTCTTCGACCAGTGCTCCAAGCTGGATCTCCAGGTCCCCATTCTCGCTCTTCTCCCCATCCAGGATCTCGTCAACCAGAAGTGCAAGCAGAACATTGCCTGCTGCCAGAACTCTCCTTCCAGCGCCGTGAGTACTCCACCAATCATTGACCAAAAAGCTCAACTAACACATCACAGAACTCCGACCTCATTGGTCTTGGCCTCCCCTGTGTTGCCCTTGGCTCCATCCTCTAAGCGTCTCGCTATGTTTTCTCGCATCATGCAAGCAGCTCTGGTCATCACGCCGGCTCTTTGGACTTTGGTGCAGAGTTCGACATACGCGGAGATGTGGATTGTTATCGATTCCGAGGATGGGAAGCAGGCTTTTGATTAGTTAGATGTCCTGTTCATTTCATATCTCGTGTATCATAATCTGTATCGTGTGACACCTCGGAGAAAGAAGACCGTTTTTGATTTCTGATTACAACCTGTTGTGCTCCGTTTGCTTCTTGTCTTATGCATTGGAACCACCCAGCTGCTGTCTAGGGTAGGGCTTCTTTAGCATATATTACTTTAATTCATTAGATCCTCTTACATTGTCTCCATTGCTCCGAAAACGTATGATCCATAATCGTAACTCCACCTGAATATCACCGACCCTGTCTATCTCGTAGCGTAACATCCCTTGCAGAGAATCCCCCCACCAATCAACGAGTGCTCCCAAGCTATGCATTTTCCTTAGTACTATCTCCTAACTTATTCCCTCTCCATTAATTTTAATCCACTTATCACCCGTGGACCTAAACTTCTAACAGTCAACGTCTATTTCCATCTCAAGAAAAATATGACCGTCCAAATTTGACTTCATTCAAACTGCCACCCCAACTATGTGCACACGAAACAGACACTCCAATTAACAAACATCTACCACAGTCTCCCAAACCCAACACCACCCAATACACTATTCCGCTTCTTCTCATCCTGTGCCTCTATCCACTTCTCATTCTTCTTATCCACCAACCCCTCCTCATCCGTCACCCCAGTAGAATCCAACCATTTCGGCGACTGTAGACTACGCGACGAAGTCTTAATCGAAATCGACGAGCGCGGGATATTCAACCCACAATGCCTCTTCAGCAAAGCCACCATGGACTTCTTATCCTTCTTCTCAGACACACATTTCTCAGTAGGTGAAAAGCCCTTCTCGGCCATTGTTGTAGACGGAACACCCGAAGCACCCTTTCCCGGATGACCAGCCGCATTTTCCGAAGTTCTGCTCATATCTTTCTCCCTTCCGATCTCCACTGGCGCCTGCAACACCCTCCTTGGCGCCTCGACGGGGGACCGACAATCCAATTTCAAAATCGGATACGCGGGTCTGGTTAGGGCCCTGGTTGCACGGTCTGTCGGCTGGTTGGAGGGTATATTGGCATCGAACAACGTCCGCAAATTTCCATTGTCTGGCCTCATCTGCATACGGTTTGCCGGGGACTCGCATGGAAGCACTGGGTCGTGGAAGGAGTGGTGGACCATCGTTGAGGTGGATTCCATGCTTGCGCGGGTTGAGCCTGTTTCGGAGGCCGTTTTGATTAAATCGTTTGAGTCTTCGTCGTGGAGTTTGCTGCTTGTTGTTGAGAGTCTTCTGGAAAGGCGGTTTTTGCGCATGCAGCGTGACAGGGTGGATATGAAGCCCATCTTGTATTTTAGGTTTGGGTTTGGGTTTTTGTGAGGATTTGTGTTTGTGATGGTGATATAGGTATGGGATTGAAAAGAGTTCAGTGAATTGGATGTGATTTGTACGTTTTGAGTTTGTGGTAGAATGATGGGGTTGGGATATATGAATTGAATAACTTATGACTTATTCCGGAGAGGAGGGGTAGATATAGAAACTAATTTCAACTGCATTCAATTCTGGGCTGGAGATAAATTGGACGAGGTATGTCACTATCTATATCTTCATGGGATAATGCTGGTTTGTATCGGCTGCAGTGCAACGAAACGGGATTTGATCTATTTGCTCATGCAGTTGGATTGCGTATGCCTCGAACAGCTACATTTAAATCGACATCTTCACATCGTCATGATCTAAACTCTAAAATGTACAATTGGAGCATAACAAGCATCACAGTACAAGTGAGTGGTAGGGGTTGCCTGGGAGAGACCAATCATGATGAATGATATGATGCACAAAAGGCCGCGACAACGGGAAGCACAATTGAGAGAACGAAGCCGCAACTGAAACACAGCCAATCGTCTGGACCGGAAACGTAGCTTGTTTTCAAGAATTCCCCAGATGATGAACTGCATGCAAGGATGCCTCCACTCTCTTTTCAACCTCGCATGAAAAGGACTCGGGCTTTGAAGAGAGAATATCATTCTTTCTTTCTCTCGATTCAAGTTGTGGATGAGGTGAGCTTGGAAAAGAACTCCGTCATTGCGTTGGAATCATTGCTCATTACTGTTGGAGGTTGGGGTTGAAGGAATGTCCGGGTATCCGAGGATCTACGTGCAGATCCTTGATGCAATATCACGGACCCTCGCTCGGGAATGCTTATTATTGACCGTTGACCAACCAGCCCCCCCCCC